>NW_027070025.1:135471-138098 GCF_002906115.3 Quercus suber
TTTTTTTCATATTATGATTATTGGCCTAATGAATAAGATGTTATGACATTCCTTTCTCATTGTCTTTGTGAATTTAACAATTGGTTGAATTTTTTTTTCAAAATACAACTGTTTGTCTAAATTGGGCAAGCTAACGCACTTAAATTTACGTTCAAATTTCTTTGACAAGGAAATTTTGAGATTCTTAAGTGCCCTCCCAGCTCTTAAATCTCTAGACCTAAGTTCCAATGATTACATGGAAGAGCCTCTTTCTAGCAACGGTACTAACATATTTAAATTTTCTTCGTCAAGTATACCATGAAAAAGTTTAGACAAAACTGAACTTTTATAACCAATTTTACCTTTATAGACCATTTTACTTTCTTCATATTAAAAAGTATCAAGAATTACACATAGAAAGCTTTGAGAGAAAATTTTCTATATGCAATTGTATAAGCTTAGAGAATAATACATGTACTCTGCTCTTTATATAAGAATCAGAGTGAAGCGGGAAAATAGGAATTGATCTAACAACCTATGCACATGTCACTAACCAACTAACTAATTTCTACATTTTAAGCTAATCTATCTACATGTCATTTAGAACTTCAATTTACAAAACTACTTGCAGTTTAGATGGCAAACTTGCTTGAACTGTTTCTGCACTTGATCTCATCTTAAAAAAAAAAGCACAAAATGCTTGATATATGCAAATGATTGCGGCAGGGTGTCTTCAATATGAAATGTGTGTCATTCTACTAGATCTTGCATCTGTACTATTATTTTCAATCTGACAAATGCATCTCTCTTTACCAATGACGTAGAACTGGTTAATCTAAGCAACTTGGAGGTCCTCATCTTGAGAGGAAATCATCTTGATGGAAGCCTACCATTCAAGGGTAAACATTCCATCATCTATTTTAACTGCAAGATTAATTTTCGTGTGACAAGTAGTTCTTTCAGTATAAGCCAATGAGCCATTTTAAATATTTTCTCTTGACACTATCTATCGTTAATTCTCTTTGTAGATATGGCAAATTTTAGCAGTTTGGAGATTTTAGATTTGACTGGAAATGATTTTACTGGAAGTATCCCTCCATATATTGGAGCATTATCTTCTCTCAAGGCTATATCATTAAGTGATGTGGAACTTAATGGAACTTTACCCATTCAAGGTAAGAATCTACTATGAAATTGAACTTTTCAAATTGTTAGTTCAACTTGAATGCACAGCAATTGATCATTCACTTTTTCAAGATGTAGAAATTAATTATTTTGATGCTGTATACTAATTCACTTGTTTTGCTGATTCTCATGGTATAAGATTTTTAGGATAGATAGAACTAATTAATCATTTTAATTTTGACAGAATTGTGTGCATTGAAGAAACTAGAAGAGTTTGATCTTGGTGGTAATAACTTTGAAGGAATCCTTCCTCCATGCTTAACCAATTTGACATCTCTTAGGTTGTTAGATATATCTCACAACCGGTTCAATGGAAACCTGTCATCATCTTTAATAGCCAACTTGACATTCCTTGAGTACATTGATCTGAGTTATAATCTTTTTGAAGGTTTATTCTCCTTCAGCTTATTTGGTAATCTGTCCAAGCTTAAGGTGATTCAAATTTTGAGTGACAACAACAAACATGACATAGAGATTGAGAATTCCAATTGGGACCCTATGTTTCAATTACAAGTCCTAGTATTGTCCAATTGTAATCTAAAAAAGCCCACTAGAAACCAGTGGCGGAACTAGGATTCAACTTTAGGGGGGTCAAAATTTATAACTAATATACATGTGTCTCTATGAACAAATACATATTGTGTATGTAGCATACAACATATGCATCATAAATACAAAATATTAACCAAACTTGACAATTAAATGCCAGTAATATGAATAGTAAGTGATCATTCAATATTGAAAGATCTCCTAAAATAATTGCATATCATTATTTTTTTTTTTTAGAGATAATTACAACATACTGCTAACCCCGCAGCTTGAACTCTTTTTTCCCTAGAACCTCAAGCACTTTATGCATGAAGATGTGTCAATTTAGCTACAAGGCATTTGGCATTGCATATCATTATATTGTGTATATTTTATTAGTTTTTTTTTTTTTTTAATATATAGCCAATAAAATAATCCCCTAATACATTTTATGGAATTTGTCATGTAATTGTTTCCAAATTTTATATCTTAACACTTTTGAAAGGAAACCTATTTTTGGGTGGTATTTTCGTCTCTTCAATTAAGACTTTTTCTTCTTTATTTAAGTTTATTTTTTATCATTGTTTATTTTTTATAAATTTTGAACTTTAAAAAATATTGATAAAGTAAAAAAAGATATGAAGATATATGATATATCAATTGAGTTTGACTTTTCAAAAAGATAGGGAGATATATATACACACAAAGAAAAAAAAGGGCGTATGTGGTTGTTTACTGTGGCTCTGCACTTTACAGTTTTATTTTGAAACGTGTAGCTGAAGGGTTTTCACTTTTCAATATAGTTCAATAACTCATTTTTGTATTTATCACAGTTTCAATTAAATCTCCACCTTTTACTGCTACACACATAAAAAAGGAAAATTTTGGGCAGGTTGGGGGGGGGGGGGGGGGGAGGTGCCCCCTCTCTCCCCCCC
>NW_027070025.1:138509-161556 GCF_002906115.3 Quercus suber
AGGGAACAATCTCACAGGAATATCATTACCGAAAGTTGTTCTCAATTCATTATCTCTTTTAACATTGGACATTAGAGATAACAGATTTTTTGGTAGCATCCCTGAAGAGGTTGATAGACTTTCCAACTTAAGAGTACTTCTGTTGAGTGGCAACCATTTCAGTGGTATGATTCCAAAGAAGCTGTGCCAGTTAGAGAAGATAGGTATAATGGATCTTTCCAGGAACTATTTTTCTGGGACAATACCATACTGCTTTCGCAAAATAACTTTTGGGCAAATAGCTACTAGTGAATTTGTTTACATAAATGATGCTTCTTTTTCTGCTTATGGTTTTTCCCTCCCATATAAATCACTTCTAAACAACGACCATCAAATTCAAGGGACAGAGTTTGGGTTCAAGAAACAAGTTGAGATTGACTTTTTGACGAAGTATAGGTCGAACTTGTACATAGGTCTCATCCTTGATATAATGTCTGCATTGGATATGTCATTCAACCAGCTAATAGGTGGAATCCCACTAGAGCTAGGACAACTATCTTCAATTCATTCACTAAACTTGTCTCACAATCAATTGACAGGTCCCATTCCGAAAACATTCTCAAATTTGACTCAGTTGGAGAGCTTAGACCTTTCTTACAACAATTTGAGTGGAGAAATTCCTTCAACGTTGATTGCTTTGAACTTTCTGGAAATTTTCAGTGGGACTCACAACAACTTATCAGGTAAAGTTCCAGACTTTAAAGCACAATTTGGAACATTTGACAAGAACGGCTACGGAGGAAATCCATTTCTTTGTGGCCCACCACTAGAGAAACGTTGCACCATGTTTGTCAAAGCTTGAAGGAAAATGAGAGCATTTCAAGATGAGGTTTCAGATTAGGTAGAGAGGCAGAGTATTGGGGCAGAGTATACATGTATTGATGAGGTTTGCCCAAGGCCATTAAACGACAGTTGCCTCAGCTGCAAAGCAAATGACCTGTAGCTTTCTGCAGTAGTGTAATCAGTTTATATTGTAGTTTTCTATTGTAGTGTAGTTAGTTTATTTGTATTGACACGTGTAAGGTGATGATCATTTGAATGTTGTCATGATCAGATGGTGGGAAGTTGATCCGTGTAACTTGGAATTGGTTAGAGGTGGTTAGATTATTTTCTTTGTTCTTTAGACTATATATATAATCTTTCTGTAATGATTTTGTTTCATCAATCAATTCAAATATTTCTCACAGAGCTTCAATTCTTGATTCTCTTTCTTTCTCTCTCTCTCTCTCTCTCTCTCTCTCTCTCTCTCTAGTTTCACTGTGTTTGTTACACTCTGTTTTCTTATATGGTATCAGAGCTCTTTTGCTTCCATTAATGGCAAATCAGAATCAAGATCAAGCTCCTTCTTCCACTACTTCTCAATCTAATGCTCATCGTGAGCTTTCTCCAATGGAGGATCCGAGAAGCCCTTTCTTTTTGCACCATGGAGAGTCACCAGGTGCGATTCTTGTTACTCAGCTCTTGACTGAGGACAATTATCCCAATTGGGCTAGGGCTATGCTTATGGCACTAGATGCGAAGAGCAAGCTCTATATATTAATCCTCACTGGCATCAACGATGCTTTAACCTGGTTGAGGATTGTATGTACTGGTGTTATAATTTAGCTGTAAACACCCTGAAAGGGGTGTCGAGCTGTTTGTGTCATTAGATTTACTCAATTTCTATTGAAATCATTTGTGGTAGTATTAATAAATTTATGTTGGTGGGCTGGATTGGAATTAATCTACTATCTTCTTTCAAACTTCTACTATGTGGAGCTCTTGTTATTCAAGCTTGGCAAACCAACTCTTGCATGGTCCTATATATCTACCAGTTCTAAAGGGCTTTTGAATCCTAGCTTAAAGTAAAATGACGTAATATTAATAGAAGATGTTATTTTTATGTCCAACTCTCCAGGAGATTCAAAACCATTTATTATTCAGATTTCGAGTATGCATATTTTAATAATGAATATTTACAAATTAAAAATCAAATTGAAGAATTTTGAATTTAATTAGAATTTTTTTAATATTGGATAACTTTAACCCTCAAGAGTCAAGACTATTAGTTCTAATTAGTTTAAACTTACATGGTTTAATCACCCAAAAAAAAAAAAAAATTCTACGGTGTACTTTACCCCTATTTCAAATTACATTCTTTCAATAACTCAAAAAGAAAAATTCTACGGTGTTCTTTCAATATCTCTTAAAAATAAATATTTTCTTTTTGTGTTATACCTACTAATTTATGTTATTAACATTTGTTCCTCAAAGCCATTTAATTTATTATTCTTTTTTATGTCTTTAAAATTATTAAATATTAACTTTTATGCTTGTTAATTTTAAAATTTACTATGCCACGGGTACTCAGATTCTGTGGAAAGTAATTGTTGTATAAATAAAAATTTTAATATATATTTTTTAAATAATATAAATGGAAGACTTTTACTCCCGGTTGTGATATGTGCTAGCACACTAGCCTGTAGCCACCCACGTATGTGGTGGGTTGTACAAATTTAAGCAAAATGATTCTTTTCACTCTTGAAACACAATGTGATTGCCGGAGTGGAAAAATGTATTGCACTAACGTAACAGTTATCGGGGGTTGAGATTGAGAATTGAAAAAAGTAACTTTGAATCTCAGACCCCGCTTGAATAAAAAAATAAGTAAAAAAGGTTAAATTTAAAAAGTAAAAAGAGTAAAAAAAAAGTTTGTGAGCAGAGAGAAGGGTATTTGCAGGGAAAAATGGACATTTACCCATAATTTACAAATTATACAGTAAAATGCCCTATTTTGGAAACTTGATTTTAACAAAATTAAGTTACTGGTGGAACTTGACATTAGCAATGTCAGGTTCTATGAATATTTTGCCACTTAGATTTTTTTGAAAATTTAAGTGAAACTCGACATTACTAATAACAAGTTATACTTAAATATATACATATAGCTTGATTTTGAGAATATCAAGTTTTACATAGAACTCAATTTAGTCAAAATCAAATTTAAAAAACAGATGCATTTTGCTAAATAGTTTCAAAACATGTGCATTTTGCTATATAGTTTATAAATTATAAGCAAATACCCATTTTCCCCCCGTAATTGCATCCCATCCTAATCTCAATTCCCAACATCCGGCAGCAGATCACTTTACAGTGAGATCAACTTTGTCCACCCCTCAAGAGCAGCTTTCCTGAAAAAAATCAGCCACACCAAAACGTTGCTGTTAAAAGTATATGTATTGGGCCAAGATTTTGGAGGATCAAATTTTATTTTGAATGGACTCAAATTATTATTTAGGGTGTTCAAGTTTTTCTAAAGGGTTTGTATGTTTGCTGAGAAATTGATTAATTTGTAGTTGATAATTACGTGGATTTTTTTTTTCTAAACGTGTTTGGTTCCTTCCGTTTAGATGTTTCACAATATTTATATGTGGATTATTTTTTGTTTGTAACGCAAATTTTAATGTAAGGTAGCTTTGCTTACCACGGAGAAAATGGGCAAATGTCATTTTCACGCAAATTATGTAGCGTTTTGCCCCATTTTCAAAACTAATTAGGGAAATACTCCTTTTTTGAAACTTGATTTGAGATAAATTGAGTTAGGCTCTATAATGACGTTTTTAAGAAGCCTATAGTGACATTTTAAGGACCTATAGTAGTGTTTTGTAACTCGACCTCCATGAACTCGAGTTATAGGTAAAAAAAAATATAAAAAAATTGCTTATAACTCAAGTTGATAGAGGTCGAGTTACAAAACGCTACTATAGGTCCTTAAAACATCATTATAAGCTCCTTAAAATGCCATCATAGGGCTTTAGAATTTTTTTTTTTTTTTTAACTTGATTTATCTCAAATCGAGTTACAAAAGAGGAGCATTTCCTAATTAGTTTGGGAAAAGGGATAAAACGCTACATAATTTGCTTGAAAAAGGCATTTGGCAATTTTGTCCTGCATACCACATGATTGATGTTTTGTATTTAAATATTAACTATAGAGTAATTAATATTTCTAATGACCTGCACATTTATCTTTTAAGGAATAGATGCTCTGATCTAAAAAGCAAGGAAATAGGTGCAGCCGTGCAGGTATGAGTGCGTGTATAATATAGTGATATGATAAGTTTTTTTTTTAATATAGGACACAGGTACAACGAGACAAGTCTATTAAGTATATTTTTAATTTTATTTTCTATATATTATTAAACATTTATTTTTCATATAATGTTAAATATATATCAAATTAGGAATAACGATGGATAATAAAGCAAATCTATGACTACTAAAGGATGTTTACAAACTAGAATACAAATCAAGAATAAAGATATCTATTAATTTTCAAATACATTATTACTATTTAGAGTATGAGTGTTCTCTTTCTTTTGTAAAAGAGTATTTAATTCCTCTTGTTCTCGGGTCTCCGTTGTGTCCTGATTTTTTTTATTAAAAAAAAAAAAAACAATTGGGACATGCATGCAAAAGTATAGTCCCAAGTATTTCAAGTGTCTAACACAAGAATGACACCTTAAATGAAAATATATGTGCTTCCTAGGTTCTGATTGCTCCTGTTACAGGAGTCTTGTAGGATGTATCTCAAAAGAAAATTATTAGAGATATATTAGCCAATTAGTATAGGCCCAAGCCTAATTCTACTTTGTGTGTAAGCTAAGTTTCCTACTTGTACTAGAAGTCTATTAGTCTAGGATTTAGTCTACTATATATACACATGTTATGATTTATTGTAATACAGGATTTATACTACATTATAATATATTATTGATGTAGCCCTTTAGGGTTTCCTCGTGGATGTAGGCCGTTAGGCTAAACCACGTAATTATCGTGTGTTATTGTGTTCTATACTTTATGCTTTCACTTCCGTATCCATACTAACATATTCAACATGGTATATCAATGCTAATATTTAACAAAAATGTTGAAATTGCATCCATACCACCTATAAGTCTTTGCAAATAGAGGAAGTTCTTGCAAAGTTCTATGAGAATATTTTTGGGGAGTTCTCAAAAAGTATGTTATGACTTATTGTCATGCACTGGCGGAGCCAGGGCAAGCGAGGGGTCAATTGACACCTGAGCTTCCCAAAAATTTGTTAAAAAATTGTTTATAGTAGCACTGGTTAGAATTAGTTTTCACTGACAAGTTCAAAAGACCTCTTTTATACTGCCGCACGTACTTTTTTTTGAATTTTAGGAAGAGTTTTACCTAAGAGAATGTATTTACTTAGTAAAAAAAGTCATAATATTTTTGCAACAATTTCACAATAAAATTTAAGTGGTAAACTATTAATAGCAAATAAAAAATTAATATTAATAGTAGGTTTGGATGAAAACAAATAGTAGCTTATTACCAAGGTTTTGTTGTAAAATTACAGTGAAATTGTTATGTCCAAAGCAATACTAAAAGAAAAAAAAAAGAAGTGTATTTACTTGTCACACGTCACTTTCTATTCTCATGGCAAATATAAAAATAATGGGTCCCACTTTATAATAATCATACTTTTTCTTGAATAAGAATCTTAAAATAAAAAATAAATAGAAAAATCCTACTATTATGTCCTTGCAGGCTTGTACTGTAGAAGACACTAAACATAGATTCATAGCCTCTCACTAAATTTTTCTTCTTCCATCTTCTTACTTCTTTATAGTTTCATAGTTTTTGCTATAAGCCCAAAGTTTAACTATTAAAACAAAATTCTCTCAAACCAAAAAAATAAATAAATAAATAAATAAGAAAGATTGAAATTTACACTAGTTTTTGCTTTTGTTGGAGGTAGAGGTGGTCTTCCATCGAGGATGTAATCAGCATTCTTGTGGGTAGGCAAGCGGGCTTTTTTAAGATCCTAAAAGTTAGGCTTAAAAGTCGTAGTTGCGCCAAGTGTTTTCACCAAATTGCAGAATTTTTTCTTTTCAATAAATTCATTCACTTAAGTTTTTAGATAAAAACAAAAAGTTTTTGATCTTTATCAACTTCTTTGGATAAAGTAACAATAAGTGTTTTAATGAACTTCTTCTTCTTCTTTTTTTAAAATTTAAAAAAAAAAATTTCTAAAGTAACAATTTTACTATCTTACGTTAGGATTTTTTTTTTTTTTGGGATAAACTTTTATCCTATATCATCTATTTCCTAATACTAAAGTAACAAATTTAAAAGTATTATTTTTTCGTCTCAATTTTTTTTTCTTTTGGAATAAATAACAAAAAAATAGCTAATATTTATTAACTTTAATGTAAACTAAAAAAAAAAAAAAAAAATTACTTTACTTGCTTTTCTTATATAGTCTTCATCTTCCTATCTCCTTATTCCATCTGTTGATCATCCATTTGCCTCTCTTCTGGCCGTCCGTCCCATCAGAGGCCTTATCAGTACTCAAGTAGTTCACTCTAATCAACGTTGCCCTGCCAAGGGGTTATATCCCCATTAATGCGGCTAGGGGAGTTAGGTGAATGCATTAAATGCGAGGGTGACAGCTTACTTTGGGTCTGGTCTTTCCCAAAAATCACCCTTGTCAGGCCGAGGATGAGGAGGTCCTCGGCGTGGATTGGGAAAAGAGGCTTTCCCAAATTTAGCCTTGAATAGTCAGTGTTCCTCGGCATGGGCCTTGGGCCTGCTACACGATGGGCCGAGGCTATCAGGCCCACGGGCCCCACATTTACTATCTTACGTTAGTCTTCTTTTTTTTTCTTTTTTTTCTTTTTTTTTTTCTTTTTTTTTGGGATAAACTTTTATCCTATATCATCTATTTCCTAATAATAAAGTAACAAATTTAAAAGTATTATTTTTTCGTCTCAATTTTTTTTTCCTTTTGGAATAAATAACAAAAAAATAGCTAATATTTATTAACTTTAATGTAAACTAAAAAAAAAATTCTAATAACAATCTAATAACATTAACTATTTTTTTGGGATAAAGTTAAAAAAAAATAATATGTAAACAACGAAACTTCTTAATTACGTAAACTCATTTTTCTTTCTATTCATATCAAGTTATCAACTTCTTCACAACTTAAAATTATCTAAAATAAGAGTGGGGGTATATATACAGTTTGGTATATTTTTCCCTTTTTCCTACCGTACGGTTTCTTGATGTATTCTTTCCTTCTCATACTTACCTTACCTATGAAACTTGCATGTATGTATTTGCCTTCTTCTTCTTTTCTTTTTTTTTTTCATAAAATTCTCTTCTTCTTCTTTTTTTCACCAAATTGAATATGTTTTGTGTGCGGGTTGCCTTTTGTTTAAGTTATTTTTGTTAACTTTGATCTAATTTATATGCTTATTATGGTCTTTAGAATCAATTGTATATCTTCCATGAAAACTAACAGATTAATTTTAACAAAAATTTGTTCACTTTTTGAAAGGTTTGTTTTCCAATATGTATAGATCCCACAGCCATGAGACCAAGATTTGAGCATCCAAAACCATGATAATGAGCATCACTTCACAAAGATTGGACACAGAAAATTGATTAAATATAAAAAGGGTGATGTAAAAACAATGAATATTTAANGGTGATGTAAAACAATGAATATTTAAGTTGATGTGAAATCTCCATGAACTTCGCTGCCTCCCCCTTGCTGTCAAAGTTAATTCAATTTTCATGTGAGTATCTTTACTTTAACTCTAATTCTAGATTTTTTTAATGTTTAGAAATTAATATTGTTTGTAAATATTGAATTCATAGTTTCTTTGTGTCTATATATTTATGGTTGTTATTGTGGTGATGTAAAAACAATGAATATTTAAGTTGATGTGAAATCTCCATGATTTCGCTGCCTCCCCCTTGCTGTCAAAGTTAATTCAATTTTCATGTGAGTATCTTTACTTTAACTCTAATTCTAGATTTTTTTTAATGTTTAGAAATTAATATTGTTTGTAAATATTGAATTCATAGTTTCTTTGTGTCTATATATTTATGTGTATGTTATTATGAATTTTTCTTTCAATTTTTTTTTTTAATTTTATAAATTTGGGCAATTTTAATTTGTAAATTCCAGATAATTGCTTGGGGTTAAAGTAAAAATATTAGGTCAATTTTAATCATAATTCATGCAATAGTAGGGTGTTAGATGTTGATATTAATTTTATGCATATTTACATTAATTAACATAAACATCTTAGCATGTTTAGTGTTGATATTAATTTGACACTTCAGATGCAAGCACTTCATTATAATTAAATATAAATGTTATTATGCCGGTATGTTATATTATTATTTGTTATTCCTCAGCCTACTTCACTTAATTGTTTCTCTTCAATCATTAATTGGTGTTTCTCAATAAAATTATTCATGTTATAAGTTTATGACCAAAATTGTGCAAAGCCCCCCTTTACTACTAAAAGCTTTTAAAAAATTAAAACTTGCCATAATCTTTAAAATATTTTTACTATTTTATTTGTTATTAAATTTAATTATATTATCAAAAATATATATTTTTTAAAATTTATATATAATTCTCTATTAAGCCATGCATCACACGGGCATAATACTAGTATATATATAAAACTGAAACTTTTGACTTTTAGTTGACCTCTCCACAATTTTCCACATCATCATTTTTTATTTATATTTTTTAATTTTATTTAATTCAATTTTATAGCACCAAATTGCAGAAATTTTATTAAATTTCTTTTAAAAAAATTAATTTAGTTGTTTGGTGCTATCCAACCACTATACTTAAAGGAGACCATATCACCTAATCAAGGAATTTTTAGATAATCCTAACAAACTATATAATAACTCCATCAATATAAATCTATTCCAAAAAAGGGAATATATTTCCATTAATTTGATAATTATAATTTCATAGGATTTAAACTCTATAATTATATCAAATGAGACTCAACAAATATATATCATTTTTAATTTCAATAGGATTTAAATTTTATATCAAATGGACTCTACCAACATATTCATCCTTTAAAAAAAATTATATAACAAATTTGATTAGGAATCCATAACCCTAACCAAATTTGATTAGGAATCCAAAACCCTACATTATATTATAAATAGTTTTTTTTTAGGGATTATTTGTTACAATTTCAACTCAGCATTTCATTCCTATATTATATTTTAAATAGTTTTTTTTTTTTTTTTTGTATTATTCTTCCAACACCACTTTACTGTACAGTCTCTTGCATTGATTTTGGTTCTGGAGCGCCTCCAAAACAAAAGGTACGTAAAGTTTTCTTATTAGGTTTAATATTAACATATATGAGAGATATTTTGGTCAATTAAAAAAGTTTAATGAAACATAAAAGGAAAAAGAACTAAAGACGCACAATTTGAAAAAAAAAAAAAATAGTGATTGTATTAGGCAAAGGCTTTTGGAGATTGTTGTTTTATTTTTGGAATTCTTTACTTCATGTGTATATGTGTATGTATTGTCGACGCCGAGTCTCAATCGGGAATGGCTGCGGAAAAACGTCGCTGCCATCGCGGCCCTTGTTCGATCACCTGCCATGGCGACAGCTCCTGCGCTCTAGGCCCCATTAGAGGGCCCCTCTTGATGCATGTGCATTGGTTCATGCAGAGCTTCGGGTGCTCTCTCTCTCGGTGGAGGAAGGTAGGTCTACCTTTGGCATTATGGCAGGAATCTGAGCCGAATTTTAAGGGATTACCAAAGGTAAGTGGAGTCGCCGCCAATCATTGAGTTTTTCTAAGGTGTGATTGGTCACCTGTTTCTAGTTGATTTTATTACCAATCCTAAGTTAAGAAAAATGGCATTTTTCCTAATCTAATGTGGATGGCAAAAAATCTTGATTCTTAGATCTGGAAGTTTGGTTACTTGTGGGGAAGGTGTTAGGCACCCCACAACGCCTTCCAAGGACAGTCCTTTGTTTTGATAAAACCTTAATTTTCAAAATTGGCAATAAAAACATGATTTTGGCATTGGCTTTCGGGGCTTTGCATGCATGGAGGCTTTGAGGTTTGGCTTTTGAATGGGTGTGGTCCCAATCTATATTTCCTAAGGCATTCAACAAAGTACCTGATTTACACAATGAAAATCCAGCGACATGTCACCTTACTTTCGTGGCAGAAATTAGGCATTGCTTGTGCAAGCACACAGAGCAGAAAAGTAAATGTCTATATCCCTAGAGCATGGCCCAAAATATAAGTGCAGGAAAATAAACAGGGGTCGCCATACTCTAGAGAAGAGGACGAATGGTACACGCATGATATACCTAATACAACTCATCTAAGAGAGAAAGGGAGGAGGAAGAAAGGGGTTTAAAAGAGTACATAAACAAAAGGAAAGGCTAAACTCCTAAACCTATGAACGTAGCCGTTGGCTTATATCTGTATGCTCGCGCCCACACCTTTTTTGTTTGCGCCTAAGGGATCTGCCCTAGCTCCATGCATCCTTGCTCCATGTGCGTACATGCAAAAGGCAAAGATAAGAAACAGAGACAAGCAGCAGAAGAAAAATGTGCAAAGTGTGTGTGAAATAGGCATAAAGCAAATAAGCACAATAGACATGGCAAGCGCAACATGTGGCAGGAGACATGACAACAACAAGATAAATAGAAAACAAGAAAACCAACAAGGCAAGAAAGCAAGAAAACAAACAAACAAAAGGTGGTGTCCTAAGGGACAAATGTAGGTTTGAATCGGAGTCCATAACTTCATTGTATTGAAGCATGGACGACACATAGCAAGCAAGACTCGACATGTACATGTAAGCAAGCATGTAAAGATGCATAGCAAGCCAAGGGTGCACAAATAAGCATAGCAAGCATATTGTTGAACGGAATGGAAAGGGAAAAGGTTTGCACAGAGTGACCCGGCATCCGGAGATGCATCCCAAATGGTTACACCTAAACAAGGCCTCGTGGGCATCGATGTAACCACACAACCACAAACCCGCTAAGGGCGTCAAACATAGGCAAATGTTCTTCGTATTCGAAGTTGAAGTTCTTGAAGTTCTTGGAGGCTTTAGAGCTTGGTTCCGGCAGAGCTTCTGGACTTCTGAGTGCTTCCAATGGCCTGGTCCTCTCTCCAAATCTCTGGATCTCCTCAGCTCTCCCCAAATGCCTTAGGAAGGCTTCTATTTATAGGAGTTTAGGGGTAGGTAAGTGACACATGGCGGAGTCTGATTGGTGACACGTGGCAGAGCTTGATTGGTCCGCTTATGTCATCGCTTGCACGTGCTGACTGATTGTGTCATCGCTTACACGTGCGAGACTGCTTATGTCATCGCTTACACGTGCGATGATGTGTGATTGGTCTTTGCATGACACTTGGCAAATTTCTGTTGGTTTCTGAATAGTGATAGCAAAACCTAGTAGCAATATGTGGCGCTTTGTAATTGGCTGCATTTTGTAGACTTGGTAGTGTGACGTGTCAGCTTGTGATAGGTCGGGAATTTTCCCTCTCTACAACATCTTAGCATGTTTAGTGTTGATATTAATTTGACACTTCGAGATGCAAGCACTTCATTATAATTAAATATAAATGTTATTATGCCGGTATGTTATATTATTATTTGTTATTCCTCAGCCTACTTCACCTTAATTGTTTCTCTTCAATCATTAATTGGTGTTTCTCAATAAAATTATTCATGTTATAAGTTTATGACCAAAATTGTGCAAAGCCCCCCCGTTTACTACTAAAAGCTTTTAAAAAATTAAAACTTGCCATAATCTTTAAAATATTTTTACTATTTTATTTGTTATTAAATTTAATTATATTATCAAAAATATATATTTTTTAAAAAATTTATATATAATTCTTCTATTAAGCCATGCATCACATGGGCATAATACTAGTATATATATAAAACTGAAACTTTTGACTTTTAGTTGACCTCTCCACAATTTTCCACATCATCATTTTTTATTTATATTTTTTAATTTTATTTAATTCAATTTTATAGCACCAAATTGCAGAAATTTTATTAAATTTCTTTAAAAAAAAATAAATAATTTAGTTGTTTGGTGCTATCCAACCACTATACTTAAAGGAGGCCATATCACCTAATCAAGGAATTTTTAGATAATCCTAACAAACTATATAATAACTCCATCAATATAAATCTATTCCAAAAAAGGGAATATATTTCCATTAATTTGATAATTATAATTTCAATAGGATTTAAGCTCTATAATTATATCAAATGAGACTCAACAAATATATATCATTTTTAATTTCAATAGGATTTAAATTTTATATCAAATGGACTCTACCAACATATTCATCCTTTAAAAAAAATTATATAACCAAATTTGATTAGGAATCCATAACCCTAACCAAATTTGATTAGTAATCCAAAACCCTACATTATATTATAAATAGTTTTTTTTTAGGGATTATTTGTTACAATTTCAACTCAGCATTTCATTCCTATATTATATTTTAAATAGTTTCTTTTTTTTTTTTTTTGGGATTATTCTTCCAACACCACTTTACTGTACAATCTCTTGCATTGATTTTGGTTCTTGGAGCGCCTCCAAAACAAAAGGTATGTAAAGTTTTCTTATTAGGTTTAATATTAACATATATGAGAGATATTTTGGTCAATTAAAAAAGTTTAATGAAACATAAAAGGAAAAAGAACTAAAGAACGCACAATTTGAAAAAAAAAAAAAAATAGTGACTGTATTAGGCAAAGGCTTTTGGAGATTGTTGTTTTCATTTTTGGAATTCTTTACATTCATGTGTATATGTGTATGTATTGTCGACGCCGAGTCTCAATCGAGAATGGCTGCGGAAAAATCGTCGCTGCCATCGCGGGCCCTTGTTCGATCACCTGCCATGGCGACAGCTCCTGCGCTCATAGGGCCCTATTAAAGGGCCCCTCTTGATGCATGTGCATGTGGTTCATGCAGAGCTTCGGGTGCTCTCTCTCTCGGTGGAGGAAGGTAGGTCTACCTTTGGCATTATGGCAGGAATCTGAGCCGAATTTTAAGGGATTACCAAAGGTAAGTGGAGTTGCCGCCAATCATTGAGTTTTTCTAAGGTGTGATTGGTCACCTGTTTCTAGTTGATTTTATTACCAATCCTAAGTTAAGAAAAATGGCATTTTTCCTAATCTAATGTGGATGGCAAAAAATCTTGATTCTTAGATCTGGAAGTTTGGTTACTTGTGGGGAAGGTGTTAGGCACCCCACAACGCCTGTCCAAGGACAGTCCTTTGTTTTGATAAAACCTTAATTTTCAGAAATTGGCAGTAAAAACATGATTTTGGCATTGGCTTTCGGGGCTTTGCATGCATGGAGGCTTTGAGGTTTGGCTTTTGAATGGGTGTGGTCCCAATCTATACTTTCCTAAGGCATTCAGCAAAGTACCTGATTTACACAATGAAAATCCAGCGACATGTCACCTTACTTTCGTGGCAGAAATTAGGCATTGCTTGTGCAAGCACACAGAGCGAGAAAGTAAATGTCTATATCCCTAGAGCATGGCCCAAAATATAAGTGCAGGAAAATAAACAGGGGTCGCCATACTCTAGAGAAGAGGACGAATGGTACACGGCATGATATACCAAATACAACTCATCTAAGAGAGAAAGGGAGGAGGAAGAAAGGGGTTTAAAAGAGTACATAAACAAAAGGAAAGGCTAAACTCCTAAACCTATTGAACGTAGCCGTTTGGCTTATATCTGTATGCTTGCGCCCACACCTTTTTTGTTTGCGCCTAAGGGATCGTGCCCTAGCTCCATGCATCCTTGCTCCATGTGCGTACATGCAAAAGGCAAAGATAAGAAACCAGCAGACAAGCAGCAGAAGAAAAATGTGCAAAGTGTGTGTGAAATAGGCATAAAGCAGATAAGCACAATAGACATGGCAAGCGCAACATGTGGCAGGAGACATGACAAACAACAAGATAAATAGATAAACAAGAAAACCAACAAGGCAAGAAAGCAAGAAAACAAACAAACAAAAGGTGGTGTCCGTAAGGGACAAATGTAGGTTTGAATCGGATGTCCATAACTTCATTGTATTGAAGCATGGACGACACACTAGCAAGCAAGACTCATGCATGTACATGTAAGCAAGCATGTAAAGATGCATAGCAAGCCAACGGGTGGCACAAATACGCATAGCAAGCATATTGTTGAACGGAATGGAAAGGGAAAAGGTTTGCACAGAGTGACCCGGCATCCGGAGATGCATCCCAAATGGTTACACCTAAACAAGGCCTCGTGGGCATCGGATGTAACCACACAACCACAAACCCGCTAAGGGCGTCAAACATGGCAAGGCCTAGAGCAAGAGAGGCCGACACAAACATTAAGCATAGAAGCAAGTAGGCATAAACGTGAAAAACGGGAATGATCCAAACCCTTTGATGTGGGCCAAGGTGTACGAACGATGACAAAGACCTATGGGTCTTGATCGGGTCCTAACCAATAGGCCAAAACACAAGAAAATGCGATAAAAGGAACAAAAGGGCTGCAATAGCACATGGAATGACAAACAAGGTCTAGGCCTAAGCACATAAACATGGCGTGGAGTGCAAACACATGGAAGATAGTATAAAGCATGTAGAGAACATAGATCCAAGCACACAAACATGTGAAAACATAGATCTAGACATATAGGCATAGAAACATGCATGTAAACATGTAGATCTAAGCAAGGCACGACCAAAAATGTGATATCAAGCATGTGAGCATGTAACCCTAACATCAACATAGAGCAAAAAGAGAAACAAAGCGTAGGAAAACATGGCATAAAGCATAAAGCATGTAGATCTAAACATATAAGCATGTAAGAATGTAGATCTAAGCATAAAAGACGGCATAAGGCATAAAAAGCAAGGAGATTTAAGCTAGAAGCACAAATAAAGCTAGAAACATGCTAGAGAAAGCATTAAATCATGTTATTCAAGCAAAAAGAAAGTGTAAAAAACTTGATGAAGTTTTAAAGAAAAAAGGGGTATGGATAGTAGCTAAAAAGCTACATCCATACCCCTTAAATCTTAAATCCAAGGTATGGAACCAAGGAGAGGAAGATGGAAGGTATGAACACTAAAGATAGAAGCACAAATAAAGCTAGAAACATGCTAGAGAAAGCATTAAATCATGTTATTCAAGCAAAAAGAAAGGATAAAAAACTTGATGAAGTTTTAAAGAAAAAAGGGGTATGGATAGTAGCTAAAAAGCTACATCCATACCCCTTAAGTCTTAAATCCAAGGTATGGAACCAAGGAGAGGAAGATGGAAGGTATGAACACTACATCCATACCCGTTAATAGACCTTGGCATGCTTCTCGAGGCTCGACAGCCCTTTAAGGGCCACCGCTAATCTCATCATGACATCAACAAATTTGTCCTGTAGTGCTTTTTCAGTTTTGACTTTGAATGCGCATTTGGAGGTATTCTCGGATCAGATTGAGGCGATATTGGTGTCACTGGTAAGAAATGAATGTCTAGTTTTCAGAAAGCTAAAGAAATTAAAAATCCAACAGTTGAATCAAAAGTTATGACCTTAGGAAGCGTGCTAACGCACTTTTCACAGTTTTCTCAATATATTAACCATTTTAACTCCGATTTCGACCCATGAATAGTCATTGGAATGAGAATTTGATTATATTCATAATGGTGTTGGTTTCAACTCGTTTTGATGGCTAGATCAAAATTAGGGTTTTCGAGCCTACCAAGAGTCAACTTCTGGTCAAACTTGTCAAAGTTGCCAAAAATCTCTGAGAAGCTCGGATTTGATATAAAATCATGAAAAATGTTGTTTTGTGCGGATCTTGACCTTGTTTGACCTTTGGTCAACCCAAGGTTGACTAAGGGCATTTTGGTTATTTTGGACGAAAAAGTCACTTTGGGTGCTCCGATATCCGAACAGGTTGCGCCACACTATTATATATGTTCTCATGGCCCTATGGAGAGAAAATGATATTTTTGGGTTTTTTGGATCCGGCACGCAAATCGAGGGCAGATAAAATATGGTATCAACATATATTGGGTTTAATTAAATTATAATTATCTTTAAAACTTTGATTTTGATTGAATAATGAAAATGGCAAAAAAAGTATGTTCCAATATTTGGAGTCTTCTGAAAATATCAATATTTGGTATTTGAATTATTAAATTGTTTATTCACAATTTCATTGTTCATCTATTAATCATGAATAATAATATTGCTATTTGCAACCATCACAATATGGTATCAATGATATGATTATTCTGAATGCTTTCCTTTAGAGTTTAGATAGAGTCTATCTTATGATTAAAAAAATTTACAATTAAAAGACTTTTGAAATTACATATTTTGTTTTGAAATTGGATACGTTGGATCTTAAATGACTTCATTTAAACTCCATCCTTATGGCATCATTTAAAAAAAAAAAAAAAAACTCATATAGATAGGTATTAGGATATTATTTGGAACTATCATAATGGAATAACATATTACACATGGAATGAATCTAACTGTAACATCCTAAGCTATAAAATCAAAATTGGGCCTATGATTATCTTCTCTTTGCAAAAAATGGTTAAATTCTCATTAATTATGATAGTTCACTTTTAGGTAAAATAGAAACTCTATTAACTAAGTTTTAAGAAATTTAAAATTATACTTCAAAAAATTTCCAAAACATTAGATTTTTTTTTTAAATTATTTTAATAATTTTATATTGTAAAAGAATAAAATTGATACATTACATACAATCATTACTTCAATTACCTTCTAAATGATGGAGGATATGAAAATGCAATTTGTAGATCTACTATCAAGATAACATATATAGATTAGATTGGTGGTGAATTGTAGATTTAATTGTAGTTGAGTATTGTGTGAAGTCATCACCATAGAATAGCCCACACAGGGATGTGTCCTATGGAACCAATGATATTAAAGAAAAAGAATTTTTCTAAACCATTATATTGAAGAAAAAATTACTTATTTTCATTCATTTTCAAGTTATACATTTTTTTAAAAAAAAAAAAAAAAACTCATATAGATAGGTATTAGGATATTATTTGGAACTATCATAATGGAATAACATATTACACATGGAATGAATCTAACTGTAACATCCTAAGCTATAAAATCAAAATTGGGCCTATGATTATCTTCTCTTTGCAAAAAATGGTTAAATTCTCATTAATTATGATAGTTCACTTTTAGGTAAAATAGAAACTCTATTAACTAAGTTTTAAGAAATTTAAAATTATACTTCAAAAAATTTCCAAAACATTAGATTTTTTTTTTAAATTATTTTAATAATTTTATATTGTAAAAGAATAAAATTGATACATTACATACAATCATTACTTCAATTACCTTCTAAATGATGGAGGATATGAAAATGCAATTTGTAGATCTACTATCAAGATAACATATATAGATTAGATTGGTGGTGAATTGTAGATTTAATTGTAGTTGAGTATTGTGTGAAGTCATCACCATAGAATAGCCCACACAGGGATGTGTCCTATGGAACCAATGATATTAAAGAAAAAGAATTTTTCTAAACCATTATATTGAAGAAAAAATTACTTATTTTCATTCATTTTCAAGTTATACATTTTTTTAAGTCAAGTCATAGACATTTAAGCAAAATAAATACTTTTAATTTTTATTTAACTATCCTGTGCATTGCATGGGTGAGCGACTAGTGTTCTATAATGTGAAACACCTGTCATTCAAGCTTCAACATGATGCTAGCTAGGGCTCTTACATGGACCGTTTTACTTGTTGTATCATTTAAGCCTTTTGAATTCTATCATACAACTCATTGACATAATATTATGTTTCTTTTATTTTGGCAGAAAAATTTTCTTGCATTTTTTAATTTTTGGTATAATGGAAAATGCTAGAACTCTTACATCGGCCCTTTCACCTATGGGGTCTCTCTCTCTATCTCTCTCTGAACTTAGTCACCAAATTCACTTCTAGTGCTCGGACCTCATAATATCACGCTCTACAACTACTACAAGCTCAACAATCTAGGAATGGCCACATTTGCTCAAGATTGCATAGACTTGAAGCTTGTACGACTCATGTATGCCGGGTGCCAGAGACATGAATGCAACTCTTTATCAATTATAAACTAATCTTGAATTGATCACTAAACTAGATTACATGCTCAAAATTGATCCAATTCCTTGTTGAACAAATTTGAGCTAGTTCAAAAACTATTTGATTAACTCATTATTTCCTTTGAATATCAAACTCAAGACTTTCAAATTTTTTAGGAAAAAAATTGAACTTCAAATTAATTTTTAAGTATCTTCGTCAAATCTACTATGTGCTGATGTAAGAGATCATTCATTTGTAATTTTAATTATATGACTTTTCAAGTGAGTCTTGTGGCTTGTTAAATTAAAACGTATGAATAATCTTTTAAAATAATCAAAGTTAAAAATTAAATCAAATGCATGATATATTACAATTAGTCGAGCATAAAGGATAACATAAAAAGTGGAATGGAGGATTCTTATTTCTCGTTAGAATTATATTTCTTTTCCAATGATTTGACACCCATTATTATAGAAAGAGAGTTAGGCAGAAAAAGAAAGGAGACTAACAAGTTAGCACCATTATTATACGAGTTAGGCAAAGAGACATGGAGACTAATTTTCAGGGTTGCCCATTAAAAAAAATTATTTTAAGAAGTTAATAAAAGTCTTCCACTTCCATTAAAAATTTTTGATTGAAAGAAAAGAAGACCCATTATTAGTCCAAGTCTCCCACTCAAGCAATGAAAACTGATCCTCACCCATTATATATATATATATATATATGTATGTAAAGTTGTGATTTACAACTATATTTTATGTTGCCTTTATTTCATGACAATAAGTGTTGTAGTTGCATTAATTTTTTTCTTTGTATTTTGTGGGATTTTATTGTATTGGGTTTAGTATTAAGATGGTGAAGAATCAAGCATAAAATGAAGATCAGTGCAGTTTCGCGACTAGCTCTCTAGAAGCTCACGAGTAAAGGTTCATGCGAAAAAGGCACGTGAGAAGCACATGCTGGAAGCTGAAGAGTCAAGTGCCAGGTTGCTTTTTGCGAGTGCTTCGCGAGACAGGCCATCTCATGAGGTACTCGCAAAACATTCTTCCTGGAGGATTTTAAATGTGACTTTCTTACCCTTGACCCATACTATATATATCCTCATTACCCACAAAAGTAAGAGAGGACATACAAGGAGAAAACCCTAGATAGGTTTCTACAACACAACACACCCATCTTTTAGAGAAAAAGTTACTTATCCTTAATGAGAAATCATTGTAGCCTCTTCTCCTTCCCTCTCCCATTGTCGTACCTTGAGAGAAGATTTGCACCCAAATACAACTCATACCCAATTTGAGTGTAGAGAGTGCCTTAGAGCTTGGGAAGTTTTGGGGATTTGCCAAAAGAAGCTGGTGAGGCTTACCGGATGCAATTGGGCATATTGTGGGATTTAGATAGCTAGTGAAGATAAGACTCCGAGAAGTCCGTCGGTAGCAGGAGTTTAGAGGGCTCAAGTATATTGGGTAGACTAAGCTTGAAAGGTCTTTTGTTATTCGTGTACTCCAACTTTTTCACTAGTGGATCGATTTTAACTTGGAGGGTCGCGGAGAGGTTTTTCACCGAGTTCTTCGGTTTCCTATTTGATAACACGTCTTGGTATTATCTTGTGTTTACATCTCTCTTGCCTTACTCTTATGCTTTACATTTATTGTTTGTTGTTCATGTTTATGCACTAGAGTAATTATTGATTCATTGCGCACGTTTACTCTTATTCCGCACTTAGTATTAAGTAAGAGTAAAAGTAATCTAGCCGTAATTTAAAATTTGGGGTCTAAACAAGCTCATGTGTTTTTAGCACAAATTCGTGCCCTTTCTCATGGTATCAGAGCGGGTACACTTGTTTTAGTTTCATTACCTAAGTGTGATCCTTGACCCCTTGTGTTCATTGCCATGGATAGTGCTTTGTATGCTTTTATGGATGTTATTAAGTGTGTAAGGTTGAATTTAATCAACCATTTAATTGGCTTTATTCCGTGACCAATTTGCTTGTAATTTAGCACTTAGCAACCTTGTATTTAGGTGGGACAATTATAAGGGTAGTGTGTGAGAAGATGTGAAGAAAAGCTCAAGAGTGTGCAAGAAAAACAGAGGCTCACGGCTAGGGCTCGCGGGTGGATCGCGACTGGCAAGCCGCAAAATGCAGGCACGTGAGAGGCACACTGGGAAGCTGAAGGGTCGCGCCAGCTGTCACGCTACAGGAGAAAAGTTCCAGTCTGGCCAGGCCGTTACGTCGCGACTTGATTTCGCGACTTGGTCAAGCAGCGAGATCAAGTCGCCAACTTGCCCTGTTTGGCAAAAACTAACGTTTTGCACTCCCTTCTCACCCTACTATATATACACCCTTATACCTATCATATTAAGAGAGCTTCCAGAGAGAATTTTTGTGAGAGAAACCCAAGAGAAAAACAAGATTGCCTCATCCCCAGTCTTTACCTTAGAGTCTCTACAAATTCCTCTACTCTCTTCCTCTCCATTGATAAATCCTTGAGAGGCTATTGACCAAATCCTTTTCTCACCATACCCATATCTGTGAGAAGGTTTATTTGGTGCTTTGGGAAGCAGTTAGGAAGGGACCAATTCATATTGGTTGATACTATGGGCTATAGCAGAATCCGGTAAACTAGAGAAGAAAAAGGTTCGGCGCAACCTCATTGGAGCAAGAAGCTTGGAGGGCTTAGGTACCTGGGTAGATTAGGCTTGGAGGGTCTATTACTGTTCATGTATCCTAACTACATTTTCTAGTGGATTATTGACCGCTTGGAGGGCGGTGGAGAGGTTTTACGCCGAGGACTTCGGTTTCCTCTTCGATAACATATCGTGTGTTGTCCGTGTGTTTGCATCTCTCTTTCCTTTATCTTTGCCTTATATTTACTGCTGTGGTTGTGTTTATATTTGGTTTAAATTGTTTTATCAATTCTGTTATAAGCTTGTTATCATATTCCGCACATTAATTGTTTGATATAAAGCTTGAATTGGTATTTTGTATCTGGGAGTCTAAACGTTCAAGGGTATTTCATACCTATTTTGAACTTTCAATTGGTATCAGAGCGGGTACACTTGTTGTGGTTTAAATACCTAAGTGTGATCCTTGACCCCTTGTGTTATTTACCATGGATGTTACATTGTATGCCTCTTTGTATGATTTGGTTAATGATAAATGTAGCATGTCACGTGTTTGTAAAAATGCCTCCATGAGTGATAATCCTCATAAGTGTGATACTATGTTACATGAATCTTTGGATGTTGTTGATATTCCTTACATCAAACTCTTGAAGAAAAAGGCTAAGAAGTTTAATAAGGATTTGAACAAGTTATTTTGTGAAAATGATGATTTGATTGCCAAGCTCAATGAATCCAACAAATTGGTTGAAAAATATAAGAAACTTGCTAAAAATTCTGTTGAAAAGCTGAAAGAGTTTGAATGTTTGAATATGGACTTGGATGCTAAACTTGTTTTGTCTAACAAACCTGTTGATAAGCTAAAATGTGAAAATGAATCTCTTAAGATGCATGCCAAGTGTTTGATTGCTGAACCTATTGTTAAAAGGGATGAAATTATTTGTTGCAATCATGTTGTGGTACCCGATTTTATGCCTATTGTGTGTTCTACCCCAAAGGACAAATCGGTATACATTCCTCCACATAAAAGAAATCAAAAGGTGGAAAGAAAGGCTGTTAAGTCAAAGCCTCTATTTAGGTCTCAATCTAAGGCTTTGGATGGATCTAAGTTTGTTCCAACTTGCCACCATTGTGGTGTGATTAGTCATATAAGACCTCAATGTTATAAGTTGAAGAGAGAACAAAACCATGTTGCTAGATCCCTTCCCAAAAAGCCTAGTGGACCTAAACACAGTGTTTGTCACCATTGTGGTGCCTTTGGTCATCTAAGACCTCATTGCTCTAAGTTTCATGCTCTCAAAAGAAAAGAGAAACTTGAGCTTCTTAGAAGTTATGCTAAAAAGGGTAAACCGGTTTTGAGTGAAAATAGCATGTTGATTAAGAAAATGTTTAATGCTCTTAACTCCTTGACTATGTGCATCTTCGGTTCTCATTCTTCCAACCCTTGTCCACTTCTCTTGAGACACTCATTCCAAACAATCGTTCTGTTTGGATGAGGAAGGGTTCTTATGGTTGAGCTTTTGCTCTTTTGGTCCTTGATCTAATTCTTTCGATCTTTGTGGGACCCCTCATGCATTGCATGTTATATCTTCATGCATTTTGTGCATCTTGCATTTATTCCTATGCATTGTTTTTGTTTTGATCTTACTTTTATGTCTTTATTTTGTGTGAGTAAAAATTCAAAACCACATAAAAAGTGAAAAATTCAAAAAGTTTGATCGTATATGCTTGAGCACATATCACATGTGAGTTTTGCCTTGTACCTTCGTACAAATGGCCTTATGCATTTACGAGCTTAGCTTGTTCTTTATGCACTTATATCTTTGTGGGAAAAATCTTGACATCTTTGTGTGATTGTTGTAAATCGATCTTCAAGCTTGTTATGAATGATTAGTCAATAGTCATGTTGGTTTTGATACATGCATAGACTTGTACCTATATATCTTCCCACTCTTTTATTTTTTTTGCTTAAAGAGCTCAACAAATGTAAATCTCAAAATGAAAAGAGATAATGAGCTGCAAAAGCCGTCGCATATACTAGTATTTGACTAGGAAAAAGGGAAAGCGACTTTTATGAAATTGTATGATGCTCTAAAAGCCCAAGGCTTGTTCATCAAATTGAAATATCAAAAATTTCAGGCATCTATCTCACAATGAGATTTTCTTTGCTCAAAAATGGCAAATGATATGTTGAATATGGAGCCAAATGAAAAGCTTCAAAGAATTGTTATCAAGTTCTTGTGGGAGGTCATATATGCATGTTTCTATAATTGAGATAGACCACTTGTCTTAGTACTAGTTGTGTATGACTTGATTGAATTGATCATTGAAGCTTCATTCTAGACTAAGGACTATTCCACGCTTGATACACACACACAACACACATGCCTAATGTTCAATGAATGCCTTATTCATTTGTTC
>NW_027070025.1:162986-264625 GCF_002906115.3 Quercus suber
AGTTACTTATTCATATGTTCAAGAGTTTTACAGAATCTAGAGTTAGGTGTGAGTGAGTTTTCCAACTGTTCCCAACTCACATTTAAGTCTAGAGTCTGTTGTAGGGTTTTGTCACGGAATAGCCAAAGGGGGAGATTGTAAGGTTGAATTTAATCAACCATTTAATTGGCTTTATTCCGTGACCAATTTGCTTGTAATTTAGCACTTAGCAACCCTGTATTTAGGTGGGAAAATTGTAAGGGTAGTGTGTGAGAAGATGTGAAGAAAAGCTCAAGAGTGTGCAAGAAAAACAGAGGCTCGGGCTAGGGCTCGCGGGTGGATCGCGACTGGCAAGCAGCGAAATGCAGGCACGTGAGAGGCACACTGGGAAGCTGAAGGGTCGCGCCAGCTGTCACGCTACAGGACAAAAGTTCCAGTCTGGCCAGGCCGTTACGTCGCGACTTGATTTCACGATTTGGTCAAGCCGCGAGATCAAGTCGCCAACTTGCCCTGTTTGGAAAAAACTAACGTTTTGCATTCCCTTCTCACCCTACTATATATACACCCTTATACCCATCATATTGAGAGAGCTTCTAAAGAGAATTTTTATGAGAGAAACCCTAGAGAAAAACAAGATTGCCTCATCCCCAATCTTTACCTTAGAGTCTCTACAAATTCCTCTACTCTCTTCCTCTTCATTGATAAATCCTTGAGAGGCTATTGACCAAATCTTTTTCTCACCATACCCATATCTGTGAGAAGGTTTATTTGGTGCTTTGGGAAGCAGTTAGGAAGGGACCAATTCATATTGGTTGATGCTATGGGCTATAATGGAATCCGGTAAGCTAGAGAAGAAAAAGGTTCGGCGCAACCTCTTTGGAGCAAGAAGCTTGGAGGGCTTAGATACCTGGGTAGATTAGGCTTGGAGGGTCTATTGTTGTTCATGTATCCTAACTACATTTTCTAGTGGATTATTGACCGCTTGGAGGGCAGCGGAGAGGTTTTACGCCGAGGACTTCGGTTTCCTCTTCGATAACACATCATGTGTTGTCCGTGTGTTTGCATCTCTCTTTCCTTTATCTTTGCCTTATATTTACTGCTGTGGATGTGTTTATATTTTGCTTAGATTGTTTTATCAATTCTGTTATAAGCTTGTTATCATATTCCGCACATTAATTGTTTGATATAAAGCTTGAATTGGTATTTTGTATCTGGGGGTCTAAACGTTCAAGGGTATTCCATACCCATTTTGAACTTTCAGAGTGTAACATGCCATGTGATAATAGCTTAATTTTGCATATTTATATCATTATTAGAAAGTATTATCATACTTATTTTGAGTTAATTCATGCATTTTATAGTTGGTTTTAGAATAATGCTGTATAATCAATTTTGTACTTCATTGAATTTTAATGCGTAAATTTGTCTTTTGTAGGATACTGAAATTAAATAAGTTGATTTGGTTTTATTTTTTGTTAAAAAAAATTTTTTGGTTGTTTTTAGTAATTTTTGTTTTTTTTTTTGTTTTTAGTGCAATTTTCAAAAAAAAGAAAAAGAAAAAGAAAAAGAAAAAATAAAAAAGAAAGAAGTGTTACTTTAGCAAGAGTTTTAAGTCAAAGTTCTTTATGCTACTTCTATCTAAAGAATTCCACCGTTTTTCATGCTCAACTATTATGCACATGCACTTTAGCCATATGAACATGTTTCTTGGTTGAGAGATTGAGATGACTTTGAAATCTTGAAAATAAAATGTAGAGACTATAACCCAAGTGAGTTATTGAGCCATTCATTTTTTTTAGAGGGTTATTTTCTTTTGATCTCTTTTTTCATTTGGAAGCACATAACTTTGTTGTTGCTTAGTCTCATTATTCTTTGATTTGGTCGAATGCTTAGAATTCATCAATTTTATACCACACTTGAATAAGTTAAAGTCATGGATTTTGAAAAACTATCCCAACCCTTAAGAGATGATTTTAGGCCATCTCTGTTAATTTTGAGCTTTTATTATTTTCTTTCTAAAAAAAAAAAAAAAAAAAAAAAAAAAAAAAAAAAAAAAAACCTCATATAGATAGGTATTAGGATATTATTTGGAACTATCATAATGGACTAACATATTACCCGTGGAACGAATCTAACTGTAACATCCTAAGCTATAAAATCAATATTGGGCCTATGATTATCTTCTCTTTGCAAAAAATGGTTAAATTCTCATTAATTATGATAGTTCACTTTTAGGTAAAATAGAAACTCTATTAACTAAGTTTTAAGAAATTTAAAATTATACTTCAAAAAATTTCCAAAACATTAGATTTTTTTTAATTATTTTAATAATTTTATATTGTAAAAGAATAAAATTGATACATTACATACAATCATTACTTCAATTACCTTCTAAATGGAGGATATGAAAATGCAATTTGTAGATCTACTATCAAGATAACATATATAGATTAGATTGGTGGTGAATTGTAGATTTAATAGTAGTTGAGTATTGTGTGAAGTCATACCATAGAATAGCCCACGCAGGGATGTGTCCTATGGAACCAATGATATTAAAGAAAAAGAATTTTTCTAAACCATTATATTGAAGAAAAAATTACTTATTTTCATTCATTTTCAAGTTATACATTTTTTTAAGTCAAGTCATAGACATTTAAGCAAAATAAATACTTTTAATTTTTATTTAACTATCCTACGGGTGAGTGACTAGTGTTCTATTATGTGAAACACCTGTCATTCAAGCTTCAACATGATGCTAGCTAGGGCTCTTACATGGACCGTTTTACTTGTTGGATCATTTAAGCCTTTTGAATTCTATCATACAACTCATTGACATAATATTATGTTTCTTTTATTTTGGCAGAAAAATTTTCTTGCATTTTAAAATTTTTGGTATAATGGAAAATGCTAGAACTCTTACATCGGCCCTTTCACCTATGGGTCTCTCTCTCTCTCTCTCTCTCTCAACTTAGTCACCAAATTCACTTCTAGTGCTGGGACCTCATAATATCACGCTCTACAACTACTACAAGCTCAACAATCTAGGAATGGCCACATTTGCTCAAGATTGCATAGACTTGAAGCTCGTACGACTCATGTATGCCAGGTGCCAGAGACATGAATGCAACTCTTTATCAAATATAAACTAATCTTGAGTTGATCACTAAACTAGATTACATGCTCAAAATTGATTCAATTCCTTGTTGAACAAATTTGAGCTAGTTCAAAAACTATTTGATTAACTCATTATTTCCTTTGAATATCAAACTCAAGACTTTCAAATTTTTTAGGAAAAAAAATTGAACTTCAAATTAATTTTTAAGTATCTTCATCAAATCTACTATGTGCTGATGTAAGAGATCATTCATTTGTAATTTTAATTATATGATTTTTCAAGTGAGTCTTGTGGCTTGTTAAATTAAAACGTATGAATAGTCTTATAAAATAATCAAAGTTAAAAATTAAATCAAATGCATGATATATTACAATTAGTCGAGCATAAAGGATAACATAAAAAGTGGAATGGAAGATTCTTATTTCTCGTTAGAATTATATTTCTTTTCCAATGATTTGACACCCATTAATATACAAAGAGAGTTAGGCAGAAAAAGAAAGGAGACTAACAAGTTAGCACCATTATTATACGAGTTAGGCAAAGAGACATGGAGACTAATTTTCGGGGTTGCCCATTAAAAAAAATTATTTTAAGAAGTTAATAAAAGTCTTCCACTTCCATTAAAATTTTTTGATTGAAAGAAAAGAAGACCCATTATTAGTCCAAGTCTCCCACTCAAGCAATGAAAATTGATCCTCACCCATTATATATATATATATATGTAAAGTTGTGATTTACAACTATATTTTATGTTGGCTTTTATTGTATTGGGTTTAGTATTAAAATGGTGAAGAATCAAGCATAAAATGAAGATCAGTGCAGTTTCGTGACTAGCTCTCAAGAAGCTCGCGAGTAAAGGTTCATGCGAAAAAGGCATGTGAGAAGCACATGCTAGAAGCTGAAGAGTCAAGTGCCAGGTTGCTTTTTGCGAGTGCTTCGCGAGATAGGCCATCTCATGAGGTACCCACGAAACATTCTTCCTGGAGGATTTTAAATGTGACTTTCTTACCCTTGACCCATACTATATATATTCTCATTACCCACAAAAGTAAGAGAGGACATACAAGTAGAAAACCCTAGATAGGTTTCTATAACACAACACACCCATCTTTTAGAGAGAAAGTTACTTATCCTTAATGAGAAATCATTGTAACCTCTTCTCCTTCCCTCTCCCATTGTCATACATTGAGAGAAGATTTGCACCCAAATACAACTCATACCCAATCTGAGTGTAGAGAGTGCCTTAGAGCTTGGGAAGTTTTGGGGATTTGCCAAAAGAAGCTGGTGAGACTTGGCGGATGCAATTGGGCATATTGCGGGATTCAGATAGCTAGTGAAGATAAGACTCCGAGAAGTCCGTCGGTAGCAGGAGTTTGGAGGGCTCAAGTATATTGGGTAAACTAAGCTTGAAAGGTCTTTTGTTATTTGTGTACTCCAACTTTTTCACTAGTGGATCGATTTTAACTTGGAGGGTCGCGGAGAGGTTTTTCGCCAGGTTCTTTGGTTTCCTCTTTGATAACACGTCTTAGTATTATCTTGTGTTTACATCTCTCTTGCCTTACTCTTATACTTTACATTTATTGTTTGTTGTTCATGTTTATGCACTAGAGTAATTATCAATTCATTGCTCACATTTACTCTTGTTCCGCACTTAGTATTATGTAAGAGTAAAAGCAATCTAGCCGTAATTTAAAATTTGGGGTCTAAACAAGCTCATGTGTTTTTAGCACAAATTTGTGCCCTTTCTCGTGGTATTAGAGCGGGTACACTTGTTTTAGTTTCATTAACTAAGTGTGATCCTTGACCCCTTGTGTTCATTGCCATGGATAGTGCTTTGTATGCTTCTTGGATGTTATTGAGTGTAATATGCCATGTGATAATAGCTTAATTTTGCATATTTATATCATTATTAGAAAGTGTAGGGACTCAGTTTGGATTGACCCTGAGTGATGGGTTTTCAGCCCAATAAGCCCAAACAATAAATTTATAGAGAGTGGGTTGAAAGGTTTAGGTGCTGGCCGTCGATCACCATGCATGAACTTTTCTTATAAAAAATGCTTAAGAGTTTCTTTACAAATGGGGGAATGCTCCTTGGCCTGTGGCCGAGGAGGCCTTATTGTTCTTTCTTTCTCCCCCCCCCCCTTCTTTATTCTACATGCTTTACTTATATAGTCTTCATCCTCCTATCCCCTTCTTCCATCTGTTGATCATCCATTTGCCTTTCTTCTGGCTATCCGTCCCATCAGAGGCCTTATCGGTACTCAAGTGGTTCACTCTGATCAACGTTATCCTGCCAAGGGGTTGCCTCTCCATTAATGCGGCCAGGGGGGTTAGTTGAGTGCATTAAATGTGAGGGTGACAGCTTACTTTGGGGTTAGTCCTTCCCGAAAATCATCATTGTCAGGCCGAGGACAAGGAGGTCCTCGGCATGGATTGGGAAAAGAGGCTTTCCCCAATTTAGCCCTGAATAGCCTATGCTCCTCGGCTTGGGCCTTGGGCCTGCTACATGATGGGCCGAGGCTATCAGGCCTAGGGGCCCCACAATAGCCCTTCAAAACCCTGCTGCACGTTCCCTCGGGCGGGGAGGAGGGTTTTGATACCTGCGGGTCCATTGGACGAATTGCCCCACTTCGGTTTGTACTGATGCTGGCGGCTTTTTGACTGCCCGATGCGCGTTTTTAGCGTTTCGAGACTTAATGGGTGCCCACATTAAATTTTGGCGGCACCACGTTTCCCACTTTCAACGGCATGATCTTTTGCTTTTATGAGCAAGCGGTTACATTTGGGGAACCTGAGGGGGAGTATAAATACCTGTCTGAACCGCCCAGTTTCATCATTTTCGCGCTTACACTTATTGATGCATATGGTTTGAATCCAGTTCGACTAGTACACTATCTGAAGAGTATCGTCATCCTTCTATAAGTCTTCTTTTTCTAGCGACCCCAAATTTCTTTGATTCTATTCCTCCTTTTCTTCTTTTAGAACTTTTAGTTGTCTTTGGGAAATGGGTAAGTTTAAGAAGTTGGTCGAATCCGACGAGATGATGAACAAATTCATTGTCGACTATGGAATACCCAATAACGTGAGTTTGAAGTATTGTGAGGAAGGGGAGTGGTACCTTAAGAGGAGAGAGGGTGAAGTTGTGATTCCGATAGTTGCTTTCGTAAAGGGAGGGATGAGAATCCCTATGAGGCCAGTGACCCTCAATTATCTTAGGCATTTTCGCCTGGCTCCTACTCAGTGTGCCGTGAATGTATTTAGGATATTAGGGTGTGTAGATACCCTGAATGAGAAAATGGGGCTGAGACTGACTCACCATGATGTGAACTGGTGTTACAACCTTCATCACCTGAGGGGTAAGACGTACTATATGAAGACAAGGGACGATAGGGTTCATCTCATCCAGTGTCTTCCTGACTCCAACAAGGGGTTAAACCAAGATTTCCTCATAGTGTCGGGAGAGTGGCACGACGGCTTTCACTGCCCAACGGCAGAGGGGGAGCCAGCTAGGGCATCCGAAATACAAAACAATCTAGGTTTCAGTATCTTCAAGTTTTATACCTGTATATTCGATTTGGTTGATTAACCATAGGAATTTCGCTTTTCTTTTCACAGATCCACATGCCTTTGCACGTCATTTCCACCTGGTTAACAAAGCGGATTTGGAAACCGTTCTCAGGTCGGAACTTTTCTTGAACGAACCTGATAATCAGGTCAGAGCTGCTCATAAAATCCTCAGATGCGACCCAGCTCAGACGTCATTCCCAGTTCTGAAGCACGTAATTAGAGCTCGTGACCCTCGGCTTACGCAGATCACCGTGGTGGAGGGCGGTTTTGCTTTTACTGAGGGATCTTATATACCTGAAGGCATTCCGCTATCAGGTTCCTCTTCATCTCGGCAAGTAACAGTGGCCGAGAAAGGACCATCTAAGAAAGCAAGGGAGGTGGTTGAATTGAGTTCCTCCGAGGACGAATATAGTGTGTTTGACTTAGTTGATCAGTCCGAGGATCTTCCCGGTGACCTAGGAGACCCCCATTTGCCCGAAGCCGATCCCAGTCCATAAGAGTTGGTACTCAGGCCGAGATGGGTTTAAAAAGACAGCCCCAAACCAACCTTCTTGACTTGCTCGAAGGCGGTTCCAAGAAGGATGTACCAGGGGAGTCGCAGACCCAGCCCCCAGCACCTCAGCCCCAGATTCTAACCATGCAAACCAGGTCGTCCTCTGTTCCCACAGTAACAGACCCTCCTACCGAGTCTCATGACCCGAAAAGGAAAAGACTTTCCAAGGGTAAGGAGCCAATGGATGGGAGCAAATCTCATTTTTCGCCCGAGGAGGGTAGGTTTCGCAGGCCTTCGAAGCAACTGAAGCTCGGTGATAAACGGAAGAGCAAGAAGGCCACCCAGCAGTCTGAGGCTCAAGCCTGGCTGCCTGCTGCCATGCTCCATGATCAGCCCCTGATGGATAACGCGTCGATGCGGGAGTCTCAAGGAGACGAGGGGGCTCTCGTGGCCGAGGCCCTGGAGAAATCTCTTTTTCTTCCCACCGACATGGCCGAGTTAGAGAAAATGAGTGGGGTAGAGGTCGTCCTCGACCTTAAGAAATATCTAGGCATGGTAGGTCTTTTGGCACCTATTTACTTTATTCAAAGTTTTATCGCTTAGTATCTTTCTTTCTCTTTACAAAGTTGCTTGTTTTTACTGGCAGGCTATCCAGGCCCTTTTCAGGTTAGGCGAAGAGGTTGATGATCATAGCAATGCCTTAGCACAAGAGCGCGACAAGTTCCTGGAGGCGACCAATACTCTTAAGAGATCTGAGGCCGACCTGAAAAAGGCAACCGAATATGGCAGAAATGGCGAAGGCCAGGGATACTGCTGTCTCTGACCTAGCTGTGGTCAGGAAGCAAGCTGAGGATCAAACTAATCGCTTGCAAGATGTTGAGGGTCAATTACAAAAGGCCAAAGAGGACATTACCTATATGAAGGAAAATTTGACCAAGGCAATCCATGAAAAAGGTGTTGCCGAGTATGCCAGGGACGAAGCTGTGAGAGCCAAAGACGAGGCGATATTTGCGAAAATAGACGCTGAGCGCTCTGTAGAAAAGGCAGAGGAGGATGCTTTCGCGGAGGGGGTGGCTAAGACTGAAGCCACCCTTCGGGCTCAAGTTCCTGCAGTGTGCAGGCATTACTGTTCTCAAACCTGGTATGAAGCCCTTAACCAAGTAGGGATTGATGCCTCATCTGATCTTAGAAGAGAGGACAGGGTATATTACCCTACTGCCATTCGCGAGGTTGTACCTGCCGCTCCTGAGGAGGGATCCTTATTACCATCGGTTGAAAGTCAAGATAAGACCGCCGAGGATGCGCCGTTAACTGATCAACCATCTGAGAAGGTTGAGCCCCAGATAGCGTTGGGGGAAGTTATAACCGAGGGTCAGGAAAGACCGCAAGATGTGGCAAGTCCTCCGACGGACCTTCCGAGATCTAGCCCTTAAGTTTTGGCCCAAGCCTTTTGATTTGCTTACTGAGTTGAGGAGACTAGTATACGGAATAGGATAGCTTTGTTTATTTTCTCTTTGATATTATTTTGTTTCTTGCCTCAGTGGCATTGTAAGGGAGTCGTATACTTTCTTTTTGAATCGAATACTTAATACTTCGCTTCCATTTAATGATATTTTCTTTTGTTTGCTTTGCTGTTGTATTCTGTTCAATATTCGTATTCTATTCTGAAGTTGGCCTCATGAAACCATTTGTTATCATCCAAATATAAATCTAAGGGTCGTATTATAGCTTGACACTAAGTAACGCTTTGGTTTTTCTCAAAATAGTTATTTTCTTTATGGGTTCGAGTCCAAAAACCATACAATACCCTGGTGATGCACAATATTTTTTTTATAAGTATCTAGTTTTCCATAGGTTTGGGTCCGAGGACCATGCAATACCTTGGTGATGCACAATATATATATATATTTTTTTTAGAAGTATCTAGTTTTCCATAAGTTTGGGTCCGAGGATCATGCAATACCTTGGTGATGCACAATATTTTTTTTTTTTTTTTTTTATAAGTATCTAGTTTTCCATAGGTTTGGGTCCGAGGACCATGCAATACCTTGGTTCTGTCTACCACTTCAATTTTCCTGTAAGTAGAGGTTTGTCCTCAGATCGCTTTACTGGAGATGATTCCTCTTTGGGTCAGATTATGATCTTTACACGTGGCATTGATCTCGCCTCCAGCTCGAGGCTCCATCTTTCTCATTTATGAAACGCCCTTTGTTTGTTCGTATTCCGCGCTTGACGCTCCGGTGCGCGAAACGCGCCTTCATTAATGTCCTCGTAAACTAACACGAGTCCAACCGTCCGTGGCTTCCTTGGAAATTGGCAACTTCATTATTAGCCCAGCTGACAATTCTCTTTTCGAACTCTGCATGACTTAATTCTCACCAACCCCCATCCCCTATATAAATTGAGGAGGTGGTTTCTCCACAACCCATGGACCTCTCAACACAAACAGCACAAAACACATTCTTCCAACTTTCCACATTCTTTTAACAACTCCGCCGGAATTGTTACCGGGATTGACAAAAACCGGTATGGCCGCAGCCCCCACTGGGCTTTCGGTGTGGCAGAGTCTAGGCGTAACCCTGATGGTGCCCTTCGAGGTATCCCAGAAGGATGTTGCTAGAGAACCTAACGTCTTTCCTCGGAGCACACCCCCGACGAGGAAGGCGTGCGAATTCACCTCATGGGCGGTGCTCGAGTGTTGCCGTCTCCAACGGCCAACACTCGAGAGGAACGGAGAGAATCGAGGGAACATCATGGGGGAGGGTATCCCGGAGCCCCTGCATCTGCTCCTCTCTTTGTTCCAGCTCTGCCTAGCCGAGGAGGGAGTTGTTAGGGGCCTGGGAGCATGATTGCCCTTCACCTCCTCCGCCATGTGTCAAGCTCTCCCATTCTCTTGATGCCAATAAAAGCACGAGTTGACACTTCCCTCCGGCGGGCTTTTCCTCAGGGCAGCTCCACCTGGGCCTCTGATTGTAGGAATAGTAGGTGGCTATTAGCTTGTAAATTTGCTTTTAAAATAGGCCTGCCTGAGCCTCTGATTGTAATATGTAATTTCTCTATTCATGAAATATAATATCAAGATCTTTTTTTTTTTTTTTTTTTTTTTTGTGTCAGATCTTCTATATATATTTTTTTTTTCTTTTTTCTCTTTTTTTTTCTCAACCTATTGTAAAACGAATACTTAGAACTTAGAACACTTGCCTGGTGCGCCGGCCAGCACCCTAATCCTTCCCACAGACGGCGCCAATTGTAGGGACTCAGTTTGGATTGACCCTGAGTGATGGGTTTTCAGCCCAATAAGCCCAAACAATAAATTTATAGAGAATGGGTTGAAAGGTTTAGGTGCTGGCCGTCGATCACCATGCATGAACTTTTCTTATAAAAAATGCTTAAGAGTTTCTTTACAAATGGGGGAATGCTCCTCGGCCACAGGCCGAGGAGGCCTTATTGTTCTTTCTTTCCCCCCCCCCCCTTCTTTATTCTACATGCTTTACTTATATAGTCTTCATCCTCCTATCCCCTTCTTCCATCTGTTGATCATCCATTTGCCTTTCTTCTGGCCATCCGTCCCATCAGAGGCCTTATCGGTACTCAAGTGGTTCACTCTGATCAACGTTATCCTGCCAAGGGGTTGCCTCCCCATTAATGCGGCCAGGGGGGTTAGTTGAGTGCATTAAATGTGAGGGTGACAGCTTACTTTGGGGTTAGTCCTTCCCGAAAATCATCATTGTTAGGCCGAGGACAAGGAGGTCCTCGGCGTGGATTGGGAAAAGAGGCTTTCCCCAATTTAGCCCTGAATAGCCTATGCTCCTCGGCCTGGGCCTTGGGCCTGCTACATGATGGGCCGAGGCTATCAGGCCCACAGGCCCCACAGAAAGTATTATTATACTTATTTTGAGTTAATTCATGCATTTTATAGTTGGTTTTGGAATAATACTTTATAATCAATTTTGTACTTAATTGAATTTTAATGTGTGAATTTGTCTTTTGTAGAATACTGAAATTAAATAAGTTGATTTGGTTTTATTTTATGTTAAAAAAAAATTTGGTTGTTTTTAGTGATTTTTGTTTTTGTTTTTGTTTTTAGTCCAATTTTCAAAAAAAAAAAAAAGAAAAAAAAGAAAAAGAAAAAATAAAAAAGAAAGAAGTGTTAGTTTAGCAAGAGTTTTAAGTCAAAGTTCTTTATGCTACTTCTATCTAAAGAATTCCACCGTTTTTCATGCTCAACTATTATGCACATGCACTTTAGCCATATGAACATGTTTCTTGGTTGAGAGATTGAGATGACTTTGAAAATCTTGAAAATAAAATGTAGAGATTACAACCCAAGTGAGTTATTGAGCCATACATTTTTTTTAGAGGGTTATTTTCTTTTGATCTCTTTTTTCATTTGGAAGCACATAACTTTGTTGTTGCTTAGTCTCATTATTCTTTGATTTGGTCGAATGCTTAGAATTCATCAATTTTATACCACACTTGAATAAGTTAAAGTCATGGATTTTGAAAAACTATCCCAACCCTTAAGAGATGATTTTAGGCCATCTCTGTTAATTTTGAGCTTTTATTATTTTCTTTCTTGATACATTACCGCTAGTCACCCATTTGAGCCTATTATTTTAGCCATTCTTTCTCAAACCCTCTCCTAAAGTGTTCCAAGAATGAATGCAATCAAATTGTCTTATTGCGGTAAATTTGTGGTGAAATAGTTAGAAGAAAAGGAGGAGTCACTCAAAAAGAAAAGAAGTCATAAACAGAAAAGGAGAAACGTTGAAAAAAAAAGGGGGAATGTGAAAGAGGAAGAAATAGAGAATGAATTTGTTGATGAAATTTTGAAGAAAAGAGAGAAAGTAAAAGTGCAATATTCAAGAAACTTGAGAGGATAAATCAATTGTCATATACTCAAAAGAAGTTGTCTTTCTAATTATTCTTGGGAATACTTATTATTTTTACCTATACCCTTTGTTCTAAATTCCTCCTCTTTACCCTACATTACGTCCCAATGAAAGTCCTATTTGATCTTAAGGAAGGTATGGTTTGGATCTTGACAGACTAATCAATGTGTGTGGTGTAATATTATTAGTGTTTGGCATCCTTTCATGAGACTATAAATGTCCTTTATTTTGCTTCACCATTCTTCATCTTATTTATATGTGAGATATTAGTCTTTGTTCTACATTATTCTGCTCACATATGTTTGAGAGTGTTACACCATTTTCAGAATGATTTTATTTGTTGAGTGTTAACAACTTTGAGATTTGAGTTGAAGCATAACTTTGGATAGAAATTCAAGCCATATTTTATCTTAAGACTAAGGTAATATTTGTGTTGGCTAAACTATTCACACACAGAGTATTGATGGCATGTGGAATATCTTTGATGGCTGTTAGTATTTTGACCTTTGATTAACTATTTCTACTAAAGTAATAATTTTTTGTTATTTTGTGTCTTTGTCTTAAGTCGCTTAAATTGCTAGGGACAAGCAATGAGCTGGTTGTGGAGTGTGATAATAACTTAATTTTGCATATTTATATCATTATTAAAAAGTATTATCATACTTATTTTAAGTTAATTCATGCATTTTATAATTAGTTTTGGAATAATGCTGAATAATCAATTTTGTGCTTAGTTGAATTTTAATACGTGAATTTGTCTTTAGTAGGATAATGAAATTAAATAAGTGGATTTGTGCAAAGAAGAAAGTTAATGCACTTTACTTTTAAAAGGGCCATGATGAAGTCAAAGAAGGCCAACCCAATTAAATTCAAGTCCAATTAGGATTAGGATTCCAGCCTGCGCACTAGTTATTATTTAGAGCATAACTTTTGGTTCAGATGTCCAATTGAGATGATTTAAGTTGCGCTGGAAATCTAACTTAACGGTCATAGTTTACCAAAAGTCTGAATTCTGAAGTGAAATAGGCCAAAAATGTGGTTAAGTGTAGCCTTAAAACCTAAGATTTTCTCCGAACAGAAATTCAACTTGTAATAGGATTCCTTGACTTATTTAAAGGCTCTTTAGGGCAAAATTTAGGGGGGAGCTGTTGTAGAACATAATTTAGGTTTTCTTAAAGTTTTTTACAGTTTTTAGAGTTTTATTTGTGTTATGGCTTGCCAGAAACTTTGTTAAGGTAAGGGATGAAACCCTACCGTTTATTGGTATGTTTTTAACAATTATTTATTGGTTTTAATGCTTATATTTTTATGTTTTTGATTGTTTTACTCATCTATAAAAGTGTTTAGTTCTATATAATTCTTTGATTTATCATAGACTTCGGGCAGGTTAAATGCATAGTATTCTCTACGAACTAATTCACTAGTTTTGTTTTGCCTAAAATCAATCAAATTCATAAAACTACCTTAGACAATTAATTCTTGAGTTTTTATTGTTAAATCATTCGACTAAAATCATCATTCGTATGAATTTTAGTTGAGTTATAAAATAAATATTGTTAAGACTATCAATACATGTGTTGTGTATGGATCCCTAAATCTTAGCGCCTTAATATATTGTTATTATTTTTCACTTTAAATTACCTTTACTAAACCATCAAAAATCTCTTCAATTAAACTTTATTATTTTCATTTTATTCTCTTGTGGTTTGCTAATCAATTCCCTTTTCCTGTGGATTCGACCTTGGACTTACCATATTATTACTTCGCGACTTTCCTGCACTTGGAAGCATTATTTAAGTCGCAGCACTATGTGTTTGTGAAAATACCTCTATGAGTATTAATCCTCATGATTGTGATGACATGTTACATTAATCTATGGGTGTTGTTAAAATTCCAAATGTCAAACTCTTGAAGAAAACGGCTATGGATTTTCATGAGAATTTGAGTAAGTTCATTTGTGAAAATGATGATTTGATTGATAAACTTAATGAATCTAACAATTTAGTTGAGAAGTATAAGAAACTTGTTGAACATTCTCTTGAAAAACTAAAGGAGTTTGAATATTTGAATATATACTTGGATGCTGAACTTGCTTTGTCTAAAAAACTTGTTGGTGATCTTAAATGTGAAAGTGAATCTCTTAAGATGCATGCTGAGTGTTTGATTGCTGAACCTATTACTAAAAAGGAAGAAAATCTTTATTGCAATTATGTTGTGTTGCCCAATTTTATGCCTATTGTGAGTTCTACCTCTAAAGGCAAATTGGTGTACATTTCTCCACACAAAAGAAACCAAAAAGTGGAGAGAAAGGCTCTAAAGCCAAAGCCTTCATTTAGGTCTCATCCTAAGGATTTGAATGTATCTAAGTTTATTCCTACTTGCCACCATTGTGGTGTGATTGGTCACATAAGATCACAATATTCCATGTTGAAAAGAGAACAAAACCATGTTGCTAGATCCCTCTCTAAATAGCCTAGTAGACCTAAACCCATTGTTTGTCACCATTGTGGTGCTTTTGGTCATCTAAGACCTTATTGCTCTAAGTTTCAAGCTCTTAAAAGAATCAAAAGAAAAGAGAAACTTGAGCTTCTTAGAAGTTGTGCTTTGCAAGCTAAACCGGATTTGATCGAAAGTGATAAGTTTCAAGCTCTTAAAAGAATCAAAAGAAAAGAGAAACTTGAACTTCTTAGAAGTTGTGCTTTGCAAGCTAAACCGGATTTGATTGAAAGTGGTAAGTTGTTGAAGCATGTGGTTAATGCTCTTACCTCCTTGTCTATGTGCATCTTCGGTTCTCATCCTTCCCATGAGACACTTATTCCAAACAATCATTTCATTTGGATGAGGAAGGGTTCCTATGGTTGAGCTTATGCTCTTTTGGTCTTGGATATAATTCTTTCGATCTTTGTAGGACTTTTCATGCATTAGATACTTCATACTCATGCATTTGTGCATCTTGCATCTCTTTGTATGCATTGTTTTTGTTGTTGATCTTACTTTATTGCATTTGTTTTGTGTGAGTAAAAAATCCAAAAACACATTAAAAGTGAAAAATTCAAAAAGTTTGATCGTATATGTTTGATCACATATCACATGTGAGTTTGGCCTAGTACCTCTGTACTAATGTCATAGTGAATTATGAGCTTAGCTTGTTATGTATGCACATTTTCTAAGTGTGAGCGACATCTAGAAATCTACGTTTGATTGTTGTAAATAGATCTTCAAGCTTGTCATGAATGATTAGTCAATAGTCTTGTTTGATCTTGATGTATGCGTAGACTTGTGTCTATATATCTCCTCACATTTTTTTTCTCTTTCAAAGAGCTCTACAAATGTCTATCTCTAAAAAGAGAAAATAGCTGAAAAAGCTTTGCTTCAAAAACTAGTTTGATTGTTGTAAATAAATCTTCAAGCTTGTCATGAATGATTAGTCAATAGTCTTGTTTGATCTTGATGCATGCGTAGACTTATATCTATATATCTCCTCACATTTTTTTCTTTCTTTCAAAGAGCTCTACAAATGTCTATCTCTAAAATGAGAAAAGAGCTGAAAAAGCCTTGCTTCAAAAACTAGTTTGACTAGGAAAAGATGTAGCAAATATGTATTAAAATGTATGATGCCAAAACCAAAGGCTTATTCATTAAAGAAATATCAAAAGTTCATAGCATCGTTTCTCAAAATTTTGAATGTATTGATTAAAAGTATGAAAAATGAAAGCCAGATAAAAAACTTTCAATCAAAATGTAATCACATTGGTGAGGGGTCATATATGTTCATTTCTACAAGTGAGATAGGTCACTTGACTTTGTGCTAGTTGTGTATGACTTGATTGAATTCATCATTGAAGTTTCATACTAGACTATGGACTAGTTCATACTTGATCCACACACACAACGCACATGTTTAATGTTCAAAGAATGCTTATTTCATTTGTGTGATTATATGTGTTCAAATGTGATGTGTGTGTACTCAACCATATATGGATCAAATTAAAAAGATTTTTAATCGTTTTATTTGTATTTGGAAGTTTTTTTCATCACTCTTTGTTTCTAGGTTTTGTACCTACTTTGTTTTTCAATGTTTCAAGCTTGTTTTTGTGTTGAAAAACAAGGATCATAGTCTTTCGCAAGTAGTTCACGACTTGGCTGTGAGTCGCAAAGCTAAAAAAATGCATTTTTAGCATTTTTGGTCATCAGACAGAGACTTTCGCGAGTGTCTCGCAAGTAACTCGCAAGAAGGCTTTACCCGTGAAAATTCCCAGCTACTTGCGAAAATTTCCAAATCAACTATTTTATAGGTATTTCTTGAGTTTTTGGTCCAAAACTCCTCATATGTCTCTATCCTCTCCAAACCCTCTTTTTCAAAGTATTTACTTCAAAACCCAACTAATTTCAAGTTTTTTACATTTCATAAACATCTCTAAGGTAATCTTTAAAACTTTTAATTGTTTTTAATCCTTAGATTATTTTTTGGAGGGTTTTATGTTCATAAATAGGATTTTCTCAAATGGGGGTTGGAAAACTTAATTTTTGTCAATCTTTTTGATTGAGTTTTGTTTTAAATGTCTATTTGCTTTGGATGTTGGCCCTTTGTGACAAAAATAATGTGTATTTAAGGATAGATTTTCATATGTTCATGCATTGTTTATTATACATGTGTAGTGTGTGTACTCTAAGTGTTTGATAAAATGTCTCTATGGTATTTTTTCATTCTTTTGGACTCAGATGAGTACCAATTTTTGAAAATTACCATGGTTATGCATGTTTATCATGTTTTGATCATTATTTGTGTGTTTTACACACTTTGCCCCATAAGTGCTTGCTCATGCATTGGTTATGCATCTCACATGCGCACTAGATGCACCATTGATGCACACACTCTAACACTTGACATGTTTGCATTCACTCATACTAGTTTAGTCTTTTTAGGTCTTTTAGCACATATAACATGTTCTTGTGTCTATGTCATGCCTTAGTCTATACCTTATACCATCATCCTTAGCATGTCATGTTTACTTTATGCTTTGTAGCATTGTGTTTTTAAGATGTTTTATCTTTTGTTTGAGCTTCATTTTCTCATTTATCTTGCACCCCTCATACATCATTACCCTTGTTCATATCTTCTTTTCTTTCCGTCCTTCCTTTTGATTCATTTATCTATTCGTGACAAAAAGGAGGAGAGTATACTAAAGAGTATACCGAAATGTATCGTCATTTTTACATGACTCATGTGCACATTCTCAGGGGGAGAAATTCTATCTCGTGCACATTCAAAGGGGGAGAAAGCCATAGGGGATATGCATATATCAAGGGGAAGAAGACATTTTTTTATCAAGAAAACCTTGTTTTGTTTTTTTTTAACCCTAAGTTTATTTTCTTGTTTTGCTTTATGGTGCTTTGAGTTATATTTAGTATCTATGCTTTGTTGTTCTCATTGCGTCATGTTTATGTGTTGGACATGCATACATCTTTATGCTATTGTGCTTTATTGGTTGCATGTTTGGATGATCATTTGCTTTGCTATATGATCATTGTAGTTATTTCCATATGATTGTCATCCGTTTGATCAAGTTACTCATATGTTTCATATCATGTTTACTTGATCGCATTTTTACTTGTTACATTATACTTATCCTTTTATTACTTACTTTACCTTAAAGGTCTAATGCATTGTGCAAGTGTTTCAGGTTACAGGTATTGTGTTCCAAGTTCATCACAGGTTTTAGATTTAGGTGTGAGTGAGTTTTTCCATTGTTCCTAAACTCACATTTAAGTCTAGAGTCTGTTATAGGGTGTTTTGTCATAGAATAGCTAAATGGGAAGATTGTAAAGTTGTAATTTACAACTATTTTTATATTAGTTTTATTCCATGACAAAAAGTATTGTAATTGCATTAATTTTAGTTCCTTGTATTTTGTGGAATTTTATTGTATTGAGTTTAGTATTAAAATGGTGAAGAATGGAGCATAAAATGAAGATCAGTGCAGTTTCGCGACTAGCTCGCTAGAAGCTTGTGAGTAAAGGTTCCTGTGAAAAGGGCACATGAGAAGTACATGCTGGAAGCTTAAGAGTCAAGTGCCAGGCTGTTTTCGTGAGTGCTTCGTGAGACAGGCCATCTCGTGAGGTACCTACAAAACATTCTACCTGGGGGATTTTAAGTGTGACTTTCTTACCCTTCACCCATACTATATATACCTTCATTAACCACAAAAGTAAGAGAGGACATTTAGAGAGAAAGACCAAGATAGGTTTCAAAAACACAACACGCCCATCTTTTAAAGAGAGAGCTACTCATCCTTAGTGAGAAATCATTGTAACATCTTCTCCTTCCCTCTCCTATTGGCATACCTTGAGAGGAGATTTGTACTCAAACACAACTCATACCTAATCTGAGTATAGAAAGTGTTTTAGAGCTTAAGAAGTTTTGGGGTTTTGCCAAAAGAAGCTAGTAGGGCTTGGTGGATGCAATCGAGCGTATTACGGGATCCAGATAGCTAGTGAAGATAAGACTTTGAGAAGTCTGTTGGTAGCAGGAGCTTGGAGGGCTCAAGTGCATTGGGTAGACTAGGCTTGGAGTGTCTTTTGTTATTCGTGTACTCCAACTTATTCACTAGTTGATCGATTTCGACTTGGAGGGTCGCGGAGAGGTTTTTCGCCGAGTTCTTCGGTTTTCTCTTCGATAACACGTCTAGGTGTTATTTTGTGTCTGTATCTCTTTTCTCTTACTCTTGTGATTTACATTTATTGTTTGTTGTTTATATTTATGCACTAGAGTAGTTATCAATTCATTGCACACATTTACTCTTGTTCCGCACTAAGTATTAAGTAAGAGAAAAAGCAATCTAGCCGCAATTTAAAATAATCAAAGTTAAAAATTAAATCAGACACATGATATATTACACTTAGTCGAGCATAAAGGATAATATAAAAAGTAGAAGGGAGGATTCTTATTCCGCGTTAGAATTTCTTTTCCAATGATTTGACACCCATTATTATACAAAGAGAGTTAGGCAGAAAAATAAAGGAGACTAACGAATTAGCACCATTATTATACGAGTTAGGCAAAGAGACATGGAGATGCCCATTAAAAAAATAATTTTAAGAAATTAATAAAAGTCTTCCATTTCCATTAAAATTTTTTGATTGAAAGAAAAGACGACCCATTATTAGTCCAAGTCTCCCACTCATGCAATGAAAACTGATCCTCAACCATTAATAAAAGCCTTCCATTTCCATTAAAAATTTTTGATTGAAAGAAAAGAAGACCCATTATTAGTCCAAGTCTCCCACTCAAGCAATGGAAAATGATCCTCACCCATTAATAAAAGTCTTCCATTTCCATTAACATTTTTTTATTGAAAGAAAAGAAGACCCATGATTAGTCCAAGTCTCCCACTCAAGCAATGAAAACTGATCCTCACCCATTATATATATATATATATATATATCTTTTTTGGTGCGTCAAACAAGTCCCAGTATTAGACAGTTTTTTTGTAAAGCACAGGTTTCTGAAAAAGTCAAGTCAAGTTACCATGTCGAGCAAGTCATCTAGAAGAAGTTCTTATGGCTTAAATATTAAATTGAGTGATTAATCCTTAATTCACATATGTCACTAAACTAATCTAATGAGACACTAAATAAATGACAAAAAGAAAAATCAAATATTGTCAGGCGTCATCTAAAATTTTTCTAAGCTTAAAATCATATAAGGGTATTAAAAATTAAGACTTTTCATGTTATTGATATTTATTTCTAATAAAATGTAAAATTAGAGATAATTATCAATAAGTACATGAATTCTTTGACTTGTTAAATTTAGTAATTTTGAAACTTTTGATAATTGAGTTTTAATTAGAGTAGTATTTTAATTTGTTTCTTAAAATATTAGTAAAAAGTTTCACTTATAGTAATCGATATTAATAATCTTATAATTTTAATGTACTGATAATGAATCTCATAGTAAAATACGTTGTACAAACTTGTGATACTTCCCCCTAAAAAAAGAAAAGAAAAACTTTCGATACTTAGATTGAATCAAATAGTTCAAGCATATTATTACAAAATAAAATAATGGTAGATTATATAGGAATATAAATAAATAATGAAAGTTCTTTTAAATTTATAGAAATCCATGGTAGTGGAATTTTAATCAAAATTATATTTTATTTTGAAAATTTTGAACTTTGACAATGAAGTTTCACTTGGAGTAAATATGTTAATTTATTTTAAAATATTTATAATATGTCGCATGGTAGAGAAAGCAAGAGTAATAAATAGAAAATATAAATGATAAAAAATGAGAGGGTATCCACTAACTACAAAATGTCAAATACAAGTGAAAAAAAGTTTAAATTAAACAAAAAAAAAAAAAAGAAAAAAAAAAAGAGAATAATGAGAGTAATTGCACATGCATTAGATCATAATCCCATTTTAAACTAATTAAGCAAGAATATTTAATTTATTTCGAAAATAAATGTTAAATGGAATATTGGATGCAATAAGTATAATTAGCTCTTTTAAATTAAAATTTTAAATGTACTAAAAATATATAAATGCATTTATAAAATACTGATATGTCTTGGTCTGATGATAAGAAGTTATCATTAGAAGCAGACGTTATATGTTGAAACTTTTTCTCAAAAAAATTATGTAAAACTTTCAATGAGAAAGCTTTCCAATTCTAAAGCGGTGATTGGGATAGAGAGTTGACGCAGACATAAAAAAAAAAAAATAATAATAATAATAATAATAATAAATAATAAATTTAGAGACACGAGTGAGCGAAGGTTCAAACTTGTATTGTTAAAGTGTGTGCTTATTCACTTAACAAAGAATCCCCTTAAATTTTAATTCTTTTTGTCTTTTCAGAATCAACTTATTTTGATTCATATGTTAAATATAGAAATAATTCTGAATATTCACTTTTCAACATAACTTCTTAAAAAAAAAATTCATTGATTAACTTTAATTAAAAATTTGGATTGTGTAACCATATAAATTTTTATAATGTAATCTATACAGAATGAAAAAGTAATTCAACAATATGTTATTTCAAAATAAATAAATAAATAAATAAATGAAGAAGAAGAATTTTTTTATATTTTGTGATATAATTTTTATATGATTGCATTAGTTTATTATTTTAGTATTGTTTATTTGAATAGTTGCTAGATGTGTATGTATAATTGCTTTTACTTATTTGTTATGATCAAACAACCAGTTCACTGAGAACAGATCCAGATCAAATAAATTTGTGGAGTTTAGAGCCTAGTTTGGTAACTGTGTTAGATTTACTACGAATTGGTATTCTTGACTATAAATCTCAATTTGATATAGTGGATTGTTCTCTTGGGATAGTTCCCCCAAGGTTTTTTACCTTGAAACAAGTTGTTTCATTGGTTTTATAGGTTATCACATCTTGTGTTATTTACTTTTTCGTTGTGTTTGACACGTGTTGAATGTTTAACCTAAATTTGAATAATTAACCTAAGTAATTAGTCGGACTATAAATTAGGTTATAAATATTGTGTTTTCTAGGGGCCTAAATCCTTACAGCTTCTAATCCTTCCTTACTTTATAGTGATGATAGTCATGGCACATTGCTATTAACACAGCCACTTGCTAGAGGAGAAAATTATTCAACTTGGACAAAAATAAAATTATATTTGTAAATAGATCCATTCTTATACCAAATTGTCTTCTCCACAGTTCAATTCATGATTACATCCTCCACATATTAAAAAAAATATATTTAACAAAAAGAAAATGTGCCATCGTCATCAAAATTAATGGATTTGTATTGTATCGATTGGTAAGGTCAAAAGATTCCATATCAATCACCAAACAAGTATGATTATGTTCCTTGCACCATTTCAAATATTCGCCCTAATTTGTCTTGTATTGTTCATTTCCACGCGGTTTAACAATTCTAGATAATAAACACAATTTAGATTCTTTGAAATTTCAGCTCTTGTACTTCTTTTCTTCTTTCTCTCTTCCTTATGAATCACGTCTCCTTTTATATTTTCTTTGTCATACCATCTAACCATATGAACTTTACTTTTTTATTTATTTATGTTCTTTGCCAAATGATTCGTTAGTGTGCTATATCTTGGTATGATCTTTTTAATTTCCATCATTCTCCCATCATTTAAGATATGTAAATTGATGCCAAGAGGTTTATATCTCAACTGACTCTTTTTATTATTTCTAGTGAGGATATCTAAGTTCCCAATTCCCTTTTCTTCTAATTATCGAATTATTTATAAAACAAAAATAAGGAAAGAAATATATGTATGATTGAATTTTTTATTTTATTTTGTTTTTTAATAGAAACAATGTATGATTGATTAAGGTTGTAATTGGTGAATACATTATCTGCTAACATATTAGGCTATAAATTAGTTTACATTTATTAAGGCTCTTATAGAAATAATTCTAAAATAGTATACATGTATTAATCGTTATTGAAATATTTAATTTTCTTTTTCTCAAAAAAAAAAAAAATTCTTAAATTGAAACAACTTTTGCTATGGTATTCACAATTTTGCTCATCGTTATTAAACGCCTACAAAATTTTATTACATTAACATTAAAAACCTATCCGAGTTACAAAGGCCGCCACAAACCGGCCGGGTTTGACTTGGTTAGACTAGATTTTGTGTATAAATGGTCCATTTAAACACCCAACCCGATCTAAGTGTCAGTTCGCCAGATTTCCAATCTGATCAGCCAGACCGGTCCAAGTTTAATAATCTTTTGCTATGGTATTTATAATTGCAATATCTCCTCTATCATTTATTCTTTTGCAAATTCTTTCACTTTGTGTAGAAGTGTGTAATGTGTTCTATTGAATCTTTTAAATTACACAAATCACAATCTCTCGTTTCTATTAGGTGTTGGTCATAACTTTCCATGTCTTGTCGTGTCTTTTCTTTAGTAATCAATAACATCCACTGATGATTCTTCTATAATGCCCACTAAAAGTCCTCCATGCAATATTTTATTGGATAAAGTTAGAAATATTCTATAAGATTATTCCGCTGCACTTGATTACCATTTATTTAACTGATGCAAATGCTTTTCCGTTGCATATGTTTTAGGCTATAATGTTACTTAATTTCGTAAACATGTCTACTTTTTTAGGATGTAAATGAAAACATAATTCAAACAGCAAATATTGCTTAATTCGGAGAGTTTGAGACAGCCTATATTTAGGATGTGTTTTTCTTTTTAGTCATAGCGGGTCTCAACTCTCAATCGTCTGATTCTAAATGCTCAAGGTGTTCATAGGTATGTTAAAGGAAAGAAGAGACTTGAGTATCAAACGGCATCGTTTGATGATGAAAACATGTTATTAAAGCAAACGGTATATATTGTCAAATGCTTCAAATTTACACATGTGCACATGTACATTAAGAACAGTGTTGCGTGGCTTAAGTGACTCACGAGAAGATCACGTGAGGCTTGTAGAAGTTTTGTTAATATAATTGGTCAAATGTAAAATTAGTGGAGTCTGTAACAAAGCCGTTAGCTCTGGTTTTGGGAGTTAGTGATATTTTTCCTTTTCTTTTAGTCTTGGAATAGTGTATAAAATAGAAGAGCTTAATCATAATATTTTTTTTTTCTCTTTTTCAATATATATATATATATATAGATCTCAAATTCTATTTAGAGAGTGTGACTTTTCACATGATATAGCTCTGATTTTGCTCATCTATGACTTCCAACATTTATACTATTGCTGCAATATGAGCACTTTTGACAAGCAAGCTGCTAATCAATGGCGGAGGATGCGTCTAATCCTTCCTTCATAGTGATGATAGTCTCCCAGCACATTGCTAGTAACACAAACACTTGTTGGAGGAGAAAATTATCGAACTTGAACAAAGATCTATGATCATGGTATTGATGATAGCCAAATATAAAATCAAATTTGTAAATAGATCTATTCCTATTCCAAGTTTGTCTTCTCCATAGTTCAATTCTTGGACCACAGTTCAATTCATATAATATACATTCTTCACATACTAAAATCAATATTTATCCAAAAAAAAAAAAAAAAACACTAAATGAAACATGTCATAATCATCAAAATTAATGGATTTGTACTATGCGGGCGTTTGGACTCAGCGTTTGCTGAGTCCACGTTTTGCGTTTTGCTGCTTTTTTTTTTTTTTTTTTTTTTTTCCCGGAAGGTGAACAGTAAAATCACATGATTTTACTGTTCAGAGACAAAAATACTGTTCATGCACTGTTTGGCACTGTTCACGCACTAAAAAATATTAAAAATGGGTCCCACGGTATTATTTATACATTTAAAAATTATTTTGCTACAGTATTTTCAGTTTTCAGTTTTCAGTTTCAGCAACAATAAGTTCAATCCAAACGGACCCTATACAGATCTGTAAGGTCGACTGATTTCATATAAATCACTAAACTAGTATGGTTATGTCCCTTGCAACATTTCAAATATTCTTCCTAATTTATCATGTGGCAGTTCATAGTTCAATTCTTGGACCACAGTTCAATTCATATAATATACATTCTTCACATACTAAAATCAATATTTATCCACACAAAAAAAAAAAAACACTAAATGAAACATGTCATAATCATCAAAATTAATGGATTTGTACTATACAGATCTGTAAGGTCGACTGATTTCATATAAATCACTAAACTAGTATGGTTATGTCCCTTGCAACATTTCAAATATTCTTCCTAATTTATCATGTGGCAGTCATTTTCACTGTTTAGACAATTCTAGATGGTAAACATAATNCTCAAGCAACTAAGACTTTAGAGAGGTTTGGGTACAAAACCCTAAAACCAAAAAAGGCACAAGAGGCACTCTAATCTCTCTCTCTTTAGTCTTAAAAACGTGGCTTAGGGTTTCCTTTATATAGTGGGAGAAGTAGATCTGAAACTCTAATCCTTAATGGGCTTAAGCTGCTGTTTGGGCCGACTTAAAATTTTGTGGATACGTTTTTCGATTGATCGAGCCTGTTCTTCAATCGATCGAACCAGGCAGAATATGAAGTCTTCTTCCTACAGCTTGTATGTTCTTGAATCTTGACTTGAATCACCTTGAGCATTGTCTAATAAAACCTATATACTCTAAGATCTATATCTAGATAAGTTTGTGTTCATGATTTGCCAATTATTCTAAACATTTAGAACCTAACATTTTCTTTTTAAATTTTAGGTATTTTATAAGGAGAATACATTCAAACATATAATGGTGTAAACCTTCATTTTACACCCTCCAATAGAAACTTGCCATATTGGCATTGCACTAGATAATTAAATTGACCTACCACACACAATTATTCCATCTTAAAACCTAATTTTATAAAATAAAATTTAAAAGGGAAATGCTAATGAGTGCCCTTAGGGTACTTGTTAATAATCCATTTAAATAAAGTTTTTTTGGGAAATGAAAAAAAAGTAATTAATATTTTAATAGCTTTTTTCATTTCCTATAAAAGTGGTATCAAAACTTTCCTAAAATTGATTATTAATGAGTGCCCTAAGGACACTCGTTAGCATGACCCTAAACGAATATTTTAGTTCCCACGCAGGAATCTAGCCACAAGACGCTGCCATTGGAGAAGTTACTGGAGCATTGCTGGAGTGTTAAAAAATTGCCAAAAGCTGCCATTTTGCATGTTGTTCGCAAACCCCATTCTCCTCGATCATCTTCCACCAATACAATCCCTTCTTTGTTGGTCACATTGGTTCATTGTAATAATGAAACTTTATATATTCAATTGCTTTTGTTTGTTGCTAATATGTTTTTAAGACTTGGAATTGCCAATTTGGATCTTTTTGATCTTTTGATTTGACCACTTACACGCAAGGCAAGCAAAAAATAATTATTGACAATGGCTTCCCATTATGAACCATTTTTCGCAAGGAAGTCAATACTATACCAATGTCAACTGTATTGAGGAAATATAAGGTACCGATTATCAAACCAGTACCGGTACTCCTTTAAAATGTATTGTATAAAATACTAAGTTGTGTTGGCCTAAATTAATTGTACCAGAGATATTTTAAGTGTTTTGACCGATATTAGCGTCCGGCCGTGCCGGTACAATAAAATGTTAAAAATTGAAATAATTTGTTAAAAAATGTTATTTACCACTTACTTGGGAAAATTTTTATACTTATAAAATATGGGAATTTTAAATTTTATGTTGATAAACATTGAAATTAATAAATTCATACTTATATAAATAAATACAAAAACATACACACACACACACATATAGTGGTACTCTTGAAATGGTACATGTATCAACCAGTACTGAAATATTTCATTCTCCTAACCAAACCGAAACGGCATCCAAAATGAAATTGTCTCCCTTGATTTTTCACTCCAAGCAAAGCAGTTTTTCTATTATTATGGGAGGCCATAACAATTTATTTTGCATCTTTTCATAGTCACTGAGTAGATTTTCAAAGATACCCTCCATCCATATCATTTACTCTCATCATACAGAATGGAAAATTCATTCCAATTTATATGGTCTCTACACGGGTGCACACACACAAGATTGATTGAAAGCCCAAAATACCCACACAAAATACCCACACACAACAAAAAATTGCTTCGTATGTGTGAAACAGAGATTTCCAGATGACTTTTTCTAAACCAACAAGATGCATGCAAGGCTAATTATGGTCAGTTGTGATAAACAAAACAAGAGAAAGAGAAGAGCAACGTACCTGTAATCAACGGCGGCGATGAGGGTTCGACGGAAGCACCACGGAGAGTGAGAGGGTGAGGGAAAGTGTAGAGGGAGAGTGAGTGAGAGGGTGAGGGAAAGTGTAGAGGGGTAGTGAGACTAACGGAGAGGGAGACGTTGAGGCAGAGTTCAGGAGAAAGTGATGGCAGAGCGAGCGAGGGAGAGTATGACTGTATGAGAACAGTTTCTAAGACGTTGGGGTTTGAAATGGCAACAGGTTCATAAAACTCGATTTACCAGTTACCGAGTTATGTGTGCATACATAATTGGAAGGAGTCACTTCTGTTTTGGCCGCGTGGCACAAAGTTCACGCATAACTCGCTTATGTAATAATCGAGTTTTTCAATATAACTCGATTTCCGGTTTGTCGAGTTACAAAAGAGGGGCATTTCCCTATTTAGTTTGGAAAAAGGGGCAGAAAGCTGCTATTTTTGCCCAAACAGGGCATTTCCCAATTTGGTCCCTACTTCTCCAATGAAACCCACCTACATTAAGACATGTTCATCAATGTGCTCAACTTCAAGACTAGTAAACTGTGAACCAAGTGACACATCTTCACTAGCATACTTCTGCAATATAGACTTGTTGATGGAGATACATGTGACCTTGGCAAGAAGGCCTGGGTTAATCTCAACAAGTTGATTTTTCTCCAACTCTTCTTCGGTCTTTGTCATTTGTACTCCAGCTTCCACTGCACCAAGAAGTTGAAACTCTTCTTTGGACATGTTTTCAAGATCCTCTTGCATTCTTGAAAGTTCTTCTTTCATGGCCATGTTAGATTCAACCAAGACTTTGACCTTCTCTGAAACTTCATTCACCATTTTTTTGTAAGTCCTTCAAGATTTCTTGTCGATCATATTCACCCATCTCGAGATCGATGGCTCTGATACCAAATGTTAGGAACCTAAATTCCTAATGTGGATGGATAAGAATTGTAGGGGGATTGATAAGAATTGTAGGGAAATTGACTTAATTCAAGGTAGTCATCCTCCACAGAGAAGGAAAGAGATTAAGAGAGAGAGAGATGCACTAAGCAATGGTTTATTCTTCAATTCATATCTAATGTTAAATTACAATTATATATATATAGGAGACTAGCTCTAATCTCATTGGCCCACATGGCTTAAGATAATTAGCTAGTAAATTCAACGTGTGTTCTATGAATTAAACCATGTGTTAAATGAGCTACACTTGCCCAAATCCTAACTAACTCATCCTAATGTCAACTAACTAACTAACTAAGAGGATTGCAACAATTATTACAACAATTATTTCATATTCCTAACAGAAGCATGGAAACATGATGACTTCCTATGCAAAAACTATATTCTGAATGGATTGGACAACACATTGTATAATATGTATAGTTCAATCAAGATAGCAAAAGAATTGTGGGATTTCTTGGACAAGAAGTACAAGACAGAAGATGCTGGAACTAAATAGTTCATTGTAGGCAAACTTCTGGATTACAAAATGGTGGATTCATAAATTATGCTTAGTCAAGTGCAAGAGCTACAAGTAATCTTACATGAAATTCATGCTGAAGGTATTTCTGCAAGTGAATCTTTTCAAGTGGCTACCATCATTGAGAAACTACCTTCATCTTAGAAAGGTTTCAAAAATTACTTGAAGCATAAGCACAAGGAGATGCGGCTAGAAGACTTGATCGTAAGATTGAGAATTGAGGAGGACAATTATTCTTCAGAAAATGCCATAAGGAATCACTACATGGAATCTAAAGTAAACATTGTGGAGCATAATAAGAATAAGAGGAAGTACTCCGGTGAAAGCTTGAATCAAGGAACCAGTGGGGGTAACTTTACAAAGTTCAACGGAAAATGCTATGTGCATGGCAAGATGGGGCATCGTGCTAAGGACTGCCATAAGTGTAAAGTTCAAGGGACCAAGAAAGGCGCTCAAGCCAACATTACTGAAGTGGAAAAACTTTCTAAAGATCTTAATGATATAGACCTTTCTGCAGTGATTTCTGAAGTGAACTTGGTAGGAGGAGATATCAAGGAACGGTGGATGGATACTAGGTCTACTTGCCATGTATGTTTAGATCATAATTTGTTTTCTTCATACCATCCTTGGACAATGGAGAAGAAATATTCATGGGTAATTCCTCAACCTCTAAGGTTGTAGGAAAAGGAGAGGTAATATTGAAGATGACTTCAGGCAAAGAACTTACTTTGAATGATGTGCTGCTTGTGCTAGAAATTCGTAAGAACCTTGTTTCTTACTCACTGTTGAGTAAAAATGGTTTCAAATTGGTCATTGAATCTGACAAGTTTTTACTCACAAAGAATGGCATGTATATGGGAAAGGGTTATATGAGTAATGGGCTATTCAAAATAAATATAGAGTGATTCTGTATTATTGCAAATGTGGATTTGGTTTGTAATAATTTAAGTGTGATATTGTAGTGGTGTGATACTGTAGTTTTTTTTTTTTGGTTAAGAAGGAAATTCATTAAAGAAAACTACAAAAGAGCAGCAGGTTCAGGGATAACCCTATTACAAAACATTCCATCTTTGTCCAATCTTATAAGCTCAATCAAACCCACAAGCGGGTCTTGATACAAAATAAAACCACTAGCTTGCATGGCAACTGTTCTAGCTAAAAAATCAGCACAATAATTTGCTTCATGATAGCAATATCCGATCCGTACTTGGGGTAGCTGGGAAATCAGCTACCTGCAGTCATCAACAATAGGCATAACAACTCAATTAGCATATGAAGAATTACAACAATAGGCATAAAAACCCGATTAGCATAAGAAGAATTACAAACAGCTTCAACAATAACTCTCGCATCAATCTGCACATCAACAGCAAGAAAATGCATATTAAGACACATGTTAAGGCCATCTTGAAGCGCCCAAAGCTCCGCAATAAAACTAGAAGTAATCCCGATGCTCCTAGAGAACCCTCTAAGCCAATCTCCATGCTCATTCCGAATGATTCCACCGCAGCCAACTGGTCCCGGATTCCCTAAGGCTAAAACATCGGTGTTTAGATGAACCCAGCCAAGTGAAGGCTTCTCCCATCTGACCTGTATAATTATTTTGCTACCTAAGAGACTGGGATTTCAGGCACAATGTAGAAATTCGAAAGCAAGGAAGACAGCTTCACTGTGAACATTATCCCGAATGTGCTGACCTCTAAACACAGCATTATTCCTTTGTTTCCATAGCAACCAAATGACAAAAGGAAACACAAATCTCCATGGTGGCTGATTGCCTACTCTACAATTATTTTCTTTACAATTTTTTTCAAGCCACGTGTGGAGATTATCCTTAAAAAACCCGGTGTTTGATAGCACTTCCAACCTATTCCAAGTAGTTTTTGCTATCTCACAATCCCTAAGCCTGTGTATGATTGTCTCGGCTTCCCCTTGGCAAAAAGGACAACTATCAGACTCACTAAGATGCCTTGTCACAAGGCAATCCCCCACACCAATGCTATTATGCAAGCATTGCCATGTGAATGCCTTAATTTGTGGTAAAGAATCCACCTTCCAAACCCAAGAACCCATAAAATCCTCTTCCTCCTCACTATACCTTGTGGCAATTGTATAAGCTAATTTAAGCTCAAAATCACCTCGATTATTGCCATTCCAAATCAGCCTATCCTCCTCAAGTACTGATCTCGTTGAATAAGGCATGGCATTAACTTCCATAAGAATATCACTAGGAATTTGGAAGGAGATTTTTGACCAATCCCATCTGTGTGGTCCAAACACATCTTTTACTCTTAGCCTCTCTTCTTCTTCGACAAGAGGTCCTTGGATTAAAGCCCTTAAAGGTACCTTTGTAGCCCATTTATCATACCAAAGGCTTAGATTGCTATTTCGCCCCAAAATCTAAAGTATGCCCTTGTTAAAGACCTCACTGCCCTTATGAATAGCTTGCCAAACTCGTGAACAAGGAAGCTTATCCTTGTTTCTAGCATTTAACCTCCGGCTAGTGCAATATTTGCTTCTTAACACCTTTGCCCACAAGGCATCCTTTTCCGTCCGGAATCTCCAATTAAGCTTAGTAAGAAGAGCAAGATTCCTTCCCCTAGCGGATTGAATTCTAAGGCCCCCTTTCTCTTTAGACTTTGTCACTTTGTGCCAACCTACCCAATGCATTCTTCTTGAAGATTACGACAATCCCCAAAGGAAGTTGCGATTAACTCTATCAATATCATCCAATAACTTCTTTGGCAAGGCTGTGCACTGCATGACATAAGCAGGAATGGCGGATGTAGAGGCTTGAATGAGCATTGTTGCCAGGGATAATAGGTTGGCTTTCCACCTCGCCAACTTTTGCTTGACCCTTTCCAAAATGACGTTTAGGTCTTGGTTGCTACCTCCACGATGCTTTATAGGAAAGCCAAGATACTTTCCAAGGTTTAGAGTTGACCGAAACCCCAAAATGTCACACAACAACTCTCTTGTATCCACATCTATGTTTGAAGAGAAATAAACTCTCGACTTGCTCTCACTAATGGATTGTCCGGACCGAGTACAAAAGCTATCAAGCACGTCCCTTATCGCGAAACAATTCACATGATCCGCCTTTGCAAAGAGGACTAAATCATTCGCAAAAAACAAGTGAGAGAACGCCATCCCACTTTGTGAGCTTTTGACCGGAATCCAGCTCTTGTCACTACACTTTTCTTCAATGAGATGCCCTAGAAGTTCCATACAAAGAATAAAGAGATAGGGCAATAGAGGGTCACCTTGCCTAATTCCACGTGAGGGAAAAATAGGCTCAACACTTCCACCATTAAGTAGGATAGATGTGGATACTAAAGACACGCAACTCATAATAAGGTTCACCAGATTGTAGGGTAGATTAGCATTAGCCAACACTTCTTTAATGAAACTCCGTTCAATTTTATCATAAGCCTTCTCTAAGTCCACTTTAATTGCCATGTATCCTCCCCATCCCTTTTTATTACTAATAGTGTGAATCAATTCCTGAACCACAATAGCATTGTCTACACTTCTCCTTCCCAAAACAAAAGTAGATTGGAGGGGACAAACCAACTTATCAAGGTGCGGCCTCAGTCTGGCTACAATGATCTTTGTGACAATCTTATACACAGTATTACAAAGGCTAATGGGCCGATAGTTCCCTAAACTTTTCGGACCAGCTATTTTTGGGATCAAAACAATATTGGTCCGATTAAGATAATCAGGCATTTTACTCTCATAAAAAATCTTCATCACTTCACTTGTTATTGAATCCCTTACTATGAGCCAAAACCTTTGGAAGAACCCTGCATGAAGGCCATTCAAACTTGGGGCTTTGTACGGCTTTAAAGCCTATAGACCCTCTTTGATTTTAGCCTCTAAAACCAACATATTAAGGCTGCCACTGTCCTTCTTAGATAAAGCAGCTTGCCACCTAGAGGGGGAAGGAGGATGGAGAGGGGAGGCCTCAAGGGAAGTTGTAAATAACTTGCTAAACCCTTCTCTAATATAATTCATAACCCCAAATTCACTATGAATCCATTCTCCCATACCATTCTTAACGCAAGAGATTTGATTGTTTCTTCGCCTCACAATCGTAGACATATGATGAAAAGTAGCGTTTCGGTCCCCCTCAATCAACCGGTTAGTGCAAGACTTTTGCACCCATAACTCCTCTTCCTGACATAAGAGAACATTTAATTCTTTGTGCTAATTTTTCTCCATTTCAATCAAGGAATGTGAAGGATTATCTGCCAATGCTTTTTGAATCCCATTCATTTAGGCCAAAACTCTCCTCTTTTTCCCAAAAATGTTTCCGAAGTGATTCCTATTCCACTCCGAAGCTTTCCTAGAGAAACAATCAATAGCCACTTGAAGAGGGCAAGATCCGTACCAAGCTTCCGAAACAATCCTAGGAAAAGTTAGATTTGAAAACCAAAAACTCTAAAACTTAAAAGGCCTGGGAAGATGAACCCCATTACCCGGATTGGATTCAAGGTGCACAGGGCAATGATCTGACACGCATCTTGTAAGGTGGGTCACCCTTGCATCAGGTGTGCAGAGCACCAGCTTAGGTTTGTAAAAAACCGGTCGATTCTTTCTTGGACAAGAGCATTTATATTACGCCTATTCGTCCAAGTGAAGCGAGGCCCAGTGAACCCCATGTCTGTCATGTTACAATAATCAAGACAATCTTTGAAAGGTAACAACCTATTGGAATTAATAGCTCTACCTCCAAATTTATTCCTTATAACCAACACTTCAGTAAAATCCCTAGCAATTATCTCAGGTTTTGTATGCAAATTAGCCACATTTTTTAAATTATTACACAGTACACATCTTTCCTGAAATCTTGGGCTAGCATAAATAGCTGAAGCAATAAATTCAAAGGTAGAAGCGGTTACCTTTACAAGGACGTGAACCTCATATTCTAACAAAACTAATTGGGTGATTTGAACTTTGTCTGAATTCTAAAGGAGCCAAAGACCACTAGCAAAACCAATCGTGTCAATGTGAATGGCCCCATCAAATGGAAGTTTGTCCATGATGTCCCTAGCGCTATCACCACCAATGCGAGTTTACATGACAATCATAATAGCCGGATGATGATTATAAACTAGCTCTAGAACATGATTTTGAAAGGAGGGCTTTAAAGCTCCTCTACAATTCCAAGCTATAATATTCATCACTAAACAATTATTGGAGGGCAAAAATTCATCACACGAAGGGAGTAGTCTCGCTTCCTCCATCAAATTCCGTCTGGTCATCCATACCATCTCCATCGTATGGCCTCTGCCCAGCATCAATGTCACACAATGCTTTAACACACCCATCATTTTCTCCATGGCTATTGAGTGAATGCTGAACTCCATCATCCTCCTTGTAGTCAAATTCTCCTACAATATCATCTCGCACAGCACTGGATTCGTCGATATTTAAGGAATAAGATTCCAGACCATTGTTCTTTCCTTCTCTGACTCCAGCGTGTTTGACAGAAACCTTCATAAGGTCAAATATGCAAGACACTATGAATTATGGAAAGGTAAAATAACTCTTTATAATTCTTTAAATGTGGGGGTGTCTTCTTAAAAAAGAAGGTGGTAGGACCAAAACTCATGTGAAGGCTTATTTAAAAAGGTTTTGACTGAGATACAAAACAATAACATGAGAAATGTGCTACCTATTCCTAAATGTGTAACTACCAATTAAGTGTTTTGGTAGTACACAAAGTTATGGTAGGTCTTAACATATTCGTCAGAGACATATTACCATGAGGTAGTTGCTCTCAAATGGAAGTAGTTCCAAATTATAAAATGGATCTATAATCAGGTGTTTGAGTGGAGAGTAAGTAAACTACTCATCGAGAGGAATTGGGTTAAAGCCTATAACCTAAAAGTTTCCGGGATGGCAACTCAACCTAGTTGACTGGAGATCCCAAGATCTAGGTTCAAAGGGACAACTAAATCGTGGAGACCAGTTTTTATCACTATGGAGATAAAATCTCCCACCAATTCCTATGATGAAATAGTGATGCCTATAAGCGATATTCAGGGTAAGCTTTACTTTTAATGATTCTTATATTTTGGAACTCCAAGTGGAGTATAGTAGGATACTCTTAATAAAAGTCACCTATATAGGTGTAAGTGGACCGCTTCCATGAGAGTTTTAAGGCTGAATTCTTTAAAGCACTTCAAGAATTTACTAAGATATTTTCAGGGCCAAAATGAACACAACTATAAGAACAAAATATGTTTGAAAAAGAGCTGTGTGAATTCTACTGGCTGTGTTCATTGATTAACTAGTATATCCGATAGTCTTTCACAAAGGAAGGTTCAAAGCCAAAAGCCAGCTCTCTCGATACAATAACTTTTCTTCTACTCTCTTTGTGTCTGTATTCACATTTGCATTATGTTTTATCAATTTTCATTCATGTGGAGGATTGTTGGAAAAATAGTATTGAGTGAATAAGAAATTGACATTTAATTTGTTCACTTGAAGATGTTATTTAAAGTGATGAAAATCATAAGTCCCACATAGAAAAGGAAAGAGATAATATATGAGTTTATATGCTCATGGGCCAGACATTGGGTTGGGCTTTGGCATATGTGGACTAGGCCCTCTTGTCCAAATAATATTTTTTATTATTATTTTTTTGAGTCAGCTAGTCTATGCATAGTAGTTTTTCTTTGAACAATGTATCTATTCACTAACATATATAAATTTATAGTCTCTCATTCATGAAAACTAACTTTTCTAGAAAAACTCTCCCTGAGAAAAAAAAAATTGTGCATTCATTTGAGTCCAAGAGAGAGAAAGAGATAGAGTAGTTCGTAGAGCATGGACCTTGTATGCTTCTTCTCTATGCTGTAGATCATTTTATCGTAAGAGACAGACGTCTGTGAGTCTCAAAGCACCACAGATTGTGTGAGGGGCGAAATTTGCTTTAAGGAGATTGTGTCAAACACAAGACTTGATCTTAATCATTCATCATTCATGCATTTTGGTCTGTGAGTTGTTAATTATTTGCAGATTTCTTTTTATATATATGTACAGTATTTATTTATTGCTATGCTATCATAACTTTTTGTGTTATTGCTTACATTTAGATCTATATGTTGTTCTTTTTGGTTAATCACAAAAGTAAATTGTCGAAATATATCCAACATTTAGATGGCAACAGTGGCTTTGGGTTCAGATCAGTTGAACATGTTGTTGTGGCGGCGGTTTGACAACAATGGGAATAAGGATTCGGTGGTGTTATGTTGTTGTGAAGTGTAGATTGGTGGGTGTGCTGTGATGTATTGAAGCCCAGATCAATTAAGGTGGTGCTCAATCCCTACAGTGAATCCTCAAGCAGTGGCTCTCAAACCTCTCTCTACCTCACCCTTGCTCTTTTCCTCTCTCAAGCCTAATCCCAGCCATTGATAGGCGGTTGTTTGGGTGATTTGGGTTGTGGGTCTACCTCTTAGGCTTCTCCCTTGACCAACGATGAGCATATCAACATCTGTGGGGTTCTTGGTATTTGGGGTTTTGATCATGGAAGCCACATTTCTACCTCATTCATGGGTTATATTTGAGGTTTTGATCATGGAAGCCATGGGGTCTTGATGCAAAGAAAACGATGAGCAACATTTGGGTTTTTGGATTTTTTTAAAAATCAATTTCAAATGTAGATCTACCTCTCGGGTTTGTTGAGATTTGTGGTTTGATGATTTTGGATGGAATTTATGGAAGCATAGAGTTTGGATTTTGTTGGTCTGATTGGTGATATGTTGTTTTGTTGTTGATTTGGTTGGGTTTTGATTTACTGGCTTTAGAGATATGTTTGTGTGAAATTCTATGTATTTAGTTGAATTTGTGATATGAGAAATGTTGGAAAAGAAAATCTTTGACTACTATTTTCTTGTGATCTGGGCTTTTGTTCTTCTAATATGGGTTTAAGTTCTTGTTTATTCATGTTCTTCAACATGATTTGAATTTATGAGTTTTTATGTCTTTAATTTTGTTTTTATGTTTCTTAATTTTTTTTTTAAAATTGATAAATTAATTTTTAAAAATAAGATGCTGACATGGATGTTGATGTGATGCTGATGTGATATTTTTAAATAATATTTTAATAGCCACGTCAGCATTTTCTGTGCCAACTTGGCTTCTGTATGCCATGTAAGAGTTTTCTATTAGTGAGTTGATAGTAGGGACCAAAATAAAATTGATTTTCTATTTTTAGGGACTAGAATAGTAACAAAGTCAAAATTGAGATCAAAATGAGAATCGACCCAAAATGTAGGGACCAAAAGTGTATTTTTGCCAAAAAAATTCGTGGAAAAGTTGGACTAAGGAAAAATCAAAAGTAGTAATAGAAAAAATATTAAGGAAAAATCAAAAGCAGTAATAGAAAAGGTGGTAATGGTACTGTTGCCTTTACAACTTTAATAAACTTGTAAAATTCAATCCCAATCCATGGAAATGGAAGCTGCCGAAGAGGAATATCTTTCTTTGTCCATCTTTTTACAACTATGACAAAAGTAACTGGATTTCCTTTTATTTGCGGTCTTCGCTTTTTCCATGAAGTAAACAACCCTAGTCTCTTTCTTTTCTTTTTCTCTTTTTAAGATAAAACCCATTCTTTTATATATATATATATATATATATAAACCAAAATCTCTAAATCTCTCATAATTTTTCACATTATTATTTTAATTTATAAAAAAAAAATTTAATTTTTAAACTAAATAGTGAGAGAGTCCTATCAGGAGTTTCTCTTTTTTTTTTTTTTTTTTTTTTTTTTTTTTTTTTTTTTTTCCCTTAATCCTAAAGTTTTATTTTTTATTTTTAACGTGAGTCTTTCTTTTTTTTTTTTTTTTGAAACCTAAAGTGAGTCCTTTAAAACAAAAAATACAATTTTCCACGTCATTATTTTAATTTATAAATTTTTTTAAAAAATTTAAACTAAATAGTGAGAAAGTCCTATTAGGAGTCCTTTTTTTTTTTTTTTCCCTTAAACCTAAAGTTTTGTTTTTTTGTTTTTTTTTCCCCTTAAACCTAAAGTTTTTTGTTTTTGTTTGTTTGTTTGCTTGTTTGTTTGTTTTTTTACATGAGTCTTTCTTTCTTTCTTTCTTTCTTTCTTTCTTTTTGAAACCTAAAGTTAGTCCTTTTAAAAAAAAAAATCCACATAATCATTTTAATTTATAATTTTTTTTTAAATTTTAGAACTAAATAGTGAGAGAGTCCTAAAAAAAGTCTCTCTCTCTCTCTTTTTCCTTTATCCTAATTTTTTTTTTTTTTGTGAGTTGTTCTGTTTTCTTTTTTTTTTTTTTTTTTTGAAACCTAAAGTGAGTCCTTCTTTTTTAAAAAAATTCTAACATGTGGTCTTTTTTTAAACTAAAAAGTGAGAGAGTCTTAACAGGAATCTCTTTTTTTTTTCTTTTTTTTCTTTTTTTTCCCTTAATCCTAAAGTTTTTTTTACAAGATTCTTTCTTTTTTTCTTTTTCTTTTTGAAACTTAAAGTGAGGTCTAATTAAAATATATATATAATTATTTTTAATCCTAAAAAAATATTTATAAAAAATTTATAATTATTTAATTTAAAATTATTTTTTAATTTTTAAAACTAAATAGTGAGAGAGTCCATTAGGAGTCTCTTCTCTCTTTTCCTTAATTTTTTATTTTTTTTTACGCTGGTCTTTCTTTCTTTCTTTTTTAACCTAAAGTGTGTCCTTTAAAAAAAAAAAAAAAATACAATTTTCCACATCATCATTTTAATTTATAAATTTATTTAATTTTTTAAACTAAATCATGAGAGAGTCCTATCAGGAGTCTCTCTCTCTTTTTCCTTAATTCTAAAGTTTATTATTATTTTTTTTTACACGAGTCTTTCTTTCTTCCTTTTTATTTTATTTTATTTTATTTTTTTTTTATATGTGAGTCTTTCTTTTTTCTTTTTTTGAATCCTAAAGTGAGTCCTTTAAAAAAAATTTAAAAAAATCTAATATGTGGTCTTTTTCAAAACTAAATAGTGAGAGAGTCCTAACAGGAGTCTCTCTCTCTTTTTTCCTTAATCCTAAGTTTTTTTTTTTTTTTTTTAAACATGAGTCTTTTTTTTTTTTTTGAAACCTAAAATGAGGTCTAATTAAAAAAAATTATAATTATGTTTTTAATCCTAATTCTAATGTAAGTCTCTCAAAAAGTCAAAATTTTCAATTTTATATTATATATAGATATTAATAATGATGTGGCAAGCTCTAAGGATATGGGAATGCAATTTGTAGATCTACTATCAAGATAACATAGATTAGATTGGTGGTGGATAGTAGATTTAATTGCAGTTGAGTATTATGTGAAGTCATCACCATGGAATAGCCCATGCTAGGATGTGTTATGTGAAACCAATGATATGAAAGAAATTTTTTTTTTCTAAACCATTATATTGAACAAAAAATTACTTATTTTCATTCATTTTCAAGTTATACATTTTTTAAAGTTAAGTTATAAACCTTTAAGCAAAATAAGTACTTTTAATTTTTATTTAACTATCCCTTGTATCGCACGAGTTAACGACTAGTTATTATTATTAACTTTTCCTATCTAAAGGATAAAGTAAGGAAGAAATTGCAAAGTTGGAAAGACATGTTGCTATCTAGGACTAGGAAAGAGGTTCCCATCAAGGCAGTGACACAATCCATCCCCATTTACACAATGAGTGTGTTTCAACTTCTGATTAAATTATGTGATGATTATATGTAATGTGTGCAAAATTTTGGTCGGGACAAGTTGGGAATGAAAGGAAAATTCATTGGAAAAGTTGGGATAAATTATCAATTTCAAAGAAAGAGGGTGGAATGAGGTTTCAAGACTTGAGAGCTTTCAATCTAGCTATGCTAGCTAAGCAAGGGTAGAGAATGTTACAAGAAGATGACTCCCTATTATATAAGTGTTATAAAGCTAGATATTTCCCATGGTCTACTTTTCTTGAGGCTGTTGAGTCATCAAATTGCTCCTTTGTTTGGAGAAGCATGATGGCAACAATTCCCATTCTTAAATCTAGTTGTTGTTGGAGAGTCGGAAATGACTCTTCCGTAAGAGTTCAGTGGGATAGATGGATCCCAAATCATCCAACGCACAAAATCCTCTATCTTACTAATGAAGAAACAGAGGATTTGTTAGTTTTAGATCTTATTGATCTAACTTTGCATTGGTGGAGATGAGATTTTATCATGTCCATGTTTCACAGAGAAGATGCTGAAGCGATTTGTAGGATTCCCTTGAGCCGAAGATATGTTCGTGATGCATTTATTTGTCTCCACAATAAGAATGGACTGTTCTCTGTAAAATCTGCATATAGGGTAGCTACACAGGTTCTAAGGAGTGAAGTTGGACTGAAAATTCCAGTGGGAATGTAGGAAAACAACTATGGGCTGCGTTGTGGAAACTTTGAATTCCTAACAATATCAAGGTCTTTGGATGGAGAGCATGCCATGAGATTCCGCCAACACGTCTGAATCGTACTAAGCGACACGTGGTTGATGACAATATTTGCCTAAACTGCACTAGCTTTCCAGAATCAGTCATACATGTCTTGTGGGATTGTGATGTTGCTCAAGATGTGGGATGGGAGCATATTGAAGCTGCAAAAGTGCTCACATGGACAATCTAACATTATCCAGCTTATTGAGAATTTTCTCAATTGACTTTCGCTACAGGATTTGGAATTGTTTTTGGTCTAATCTTGGTTCATCTAGAATCAACGGAATAGATTTCCACATGGGGGAAAGTTTCAAGATCCAAATTGGCTGAATAAGAGGGCTGCAAAATACTTGGAGGAGTATCGGGCAACCTAGGATCAGTTGAATGCAACTCCCTTTGTGCAATCAAGCAGTGGTATATGGAAACTGCCTCCTCAATCTATTTTCAAATTGAACTTCAATGCGGCCATTTTCTCGGAGAGAAACAGTTCTTGGTTTGGAGCAATTATTCGAAATGATAAAAGCGAGGTGATGGCAGCCATGTCTGCCAAAGGTCCATCTGTGAGCAGTAGTGAGGAAGCCAAGATGCTAGCCTGCTAGAAAAGCAATGGAGTTTGCAACTGATGCTAGATTTCCAGAACTTGTTATGGAAGGGGATAATGCTAATGTTATGAAAGCTATATCCTTTTCTATGGCTGACCTATCATTGTTGGGGAACGTGGTGGAGGATGTTCATCAATTGATTCTCGGTCTGCATTGGGTCAACATTTGCTACACAAGGAGAGGTGGGAATAGGATAGCACATGTTCTCGTACAACACGCTAGGAACATCTCTGATGATATGTATTGGATGGAGGATTCACCTCCACCAGCTATGGAAGCTTTATACCAAGGTTCTCTTATTTTATGAATGAATGAATATTCCGTTTTCAAAAAAAAAAAAAATGTTAATAGCTGAAAGGCAAAAGAAACAGTTCACTCTCCAAAAAGTACAAAAATTTAGAGAGATTGTTGGAAATACTCTTACGGGGAAAAATTCATTAGGAGTTGCTATAGTGCTCTCCATGTCAAGAGAGCTATTGTAGCAACTCTAAAAAATTTTGGAGGTAGAGAGGCCATTGGAGGATTTTTTTTTTTTTTTTTTTGAGGGTTTGCTCTCTAAAAATGACTTTAAAGAGCTTGTTGGAGATGCTCTTATAGGGTAGAGCAAGATGGTCCCTTAGCAGTACTACTTCTTTTTCCCAACAAAACATCTTCAATAAAAGCTAAAATCTTACTTAGTCAATAATTTTTAGGCCAACAAGTGTATATCTTTGATTTATTAGCTGGAAAAATAAAACTAATAAGCTAGCTTTTTGCTTATTAGTTTTGGATTTGCTAATAAGCTTTCTTCTCTTTTCATTTTGAATCTTAAAAAAAAAATAAAAAAAGCTAACTTTTTTGCTCTTTAGCAGTGTTAGTTTAAGATGCACTTATAAGCCAACTTATTGCTAATTTTTTTTTTTTAATTCTGTTTATGGATCTCACGTAAGTTACTTACTTATTTTATTTATTTTTTACCTTTTATCTATAGTACTTTTAACAAAAAGCTGGATAAGTTATTTCCAAACAGATACAATTAAATTTATATACATTTTTTTTTTAACTTCATTTTTTTTTCTCATTTTTTAAAGTACAAAAATACTTTCACATGCTTTTAACAAAAAAGTTTTTAACAAAAAACTAAATAAGTTATTCCCAAATGGGCACCAATTAGTTACCATCATTAACATGGGTGTAAATTCTATTGTTTGATAATTTGAAAAATAGCAATAGTAACTTTAGTATAAGATCAATAAAGGTAACTGTTAGTTATCAAAAAAAATAAAAAGGTAACTGTTAATTATTCAAAGCAAATTTTTATAGGCAGCGTACAACCATGTCCGTAGATATAAGCTTCTAATCCTAAACTATTAGACTTTAAATTTCCATGTCTAGACAATACTATACACAAAGTATGGTCTATTTTTAGACTAGAAAAAGTTAAAAAAAAAAAAAAATAGTTTGACCTAAAAATAAATAAGAAGGTTTTGTTAATTCATTTCTAAATTGAATAAATATTAATATAATACAATGCATCATTAAATTAGTATCATGTATCAGAATGAAATGTAAGATAATGGGGTATTTATTTCTGTCTTTCATATTGGCGAACCAATATGTAGACTAGGATTGTCCAAAGACCCGTTCAAATCGATTCGTTGGGAATTCAGTGGTTTCAATAGTTGGCAGCAGATTGAAGTCTCCAAATACGGACCCTTTCAGTTTGAGAGTTGGTTTCTTAGACTGGAATATATCCAACACAACCAAGCCGACCGACAGAGATCTTTTACAAAAACTCATCTTTGAGATGTTGCATGTTAGAAATACTGAATGCAATTGTACTGTATTTCTTGATGAAATAATGTACATAGGTGTCTTTATATAAGAGGCATATGTGTGTAGTACAAGTGAATATGTGTGCTATACAAGTAACCTAACTGGGCCTAAAGCCCACAATATATTATACACGTTAATAGCCCCCCTCAAACTCAAGGTGGATGTGAGACCAGCTTGAGGTTGTCAACCAAAGTACGAAGGCGTCCCTTAGGATGTGACTTGGTGAAGATATCTACAAGTTGATCTTTAGAGGAGACTGAGATCAACTTGAGAGCACTATGGACAAGATGAAAACAGATAAAATGATAACCGATCTCGATGTGTTTAGTCCGTTCATGGAAGACATCATTGTGAGCAGTATGAATAGCACTCTGGTTGTCACAATAAAGAGGAGTAGCAAAGGATGTAGACACACCTAAGTCTTTGAGAAGCCATCGTAGCCAAAGGAGCTCAAATGTGGTATCAGCAAGGGCACGATATTCTGCTTCAGTATTGGAGTGGGTCACATGAGTTTGTTTCTTACTTCGCCAAGAAATCAAAGAAGAACCAAGAAAAAAGCAATAACCAGTGGTGGACCTGTGATTAGTGGGATCTCCTGCCTAATCAGCATCAGAAAATGCACAGAGAATAAGAGGAGACTGAGCAGAGTAGAAAAGACCATGGAAGAGAGTGCCCTTTAGGTATCGACGAATGTGCAGAACAGCAGCATAGTGAGTCGATCGTGGTGCAGATAGATACTGGCTCACCTGGTGAACATCATAGGAAATGTTTGGATAAGTGACAGTGAGATAAACAAAGCTACCAACCAAGCATCTATAAAGAAAGGGATTAGATAATGGTTTCCCCCCTGAGGGAGTTAGATGCGCATTAAGCTCAACTGGAGTGTCAACAATCTTACTATCAGTGAGTCCAGCTCGAGACAAGAGTTCAGAGGCATACTTGGCTTGAGTAATATAAAGTTCATCTGTAGAATGAGTGATTTCAAGACCTAAGAAGTAGCTGAGATGTCCAAGATCTTTCATCTCAAACTGCTGATTGAGAAAAGCCTTAAGTTCTTGAATGCCACTGAGGTCATCACCAGTTATGATCATATCATCCACATATAGGAGAAGTTAAATATTACCATGTTAAATATTAGCATTGATACACCATGTTGAATATGCTAGTATAGATGCGGAAGTAAAAACATAAAGTATAGAACACAATAACACACGAGGATTACGTGGTTCAGCCTAACGGCCTACATCCACAGAGGAAACCCTAAAAGGCTACATCAATAATATATTAGAGTGTAGTACAAATCTCGTATTATAATGAATCATAACATGTGTATATATAGTAGACTAAACCTTAGACTAAAAGACTTCTAGTATAAGTAGGAGACTTGGGTTGCACACAAAGTAGAATTAAGATTGGGCCTATACTAATGGGTTAATATATCTCTAACACCCCCTTTCAAACTCAAGATGAAAGCTTGATAAAATCTTGAGATTTAATAAGGTTGAGAAGATCCCTTGAATGAAGTTTGGCTCTGTTATGGTAGGCAATAGTCTTGCAGTGTTAATGCGACTTCTAACGGTGGCATGACTATACCGAAGAGTTTTACGGCAACAGTAGGAAGCCAAAGAAGATGAACGTAGTGAAAAAAAAAAAAAAACCCACAATATATTATACACGATAACATTGCAAAATTAGTTTTATCATCTTTTTGAACACTTAGACCAATTGACTTCACATATCATAAAATATCTCACCTTGTATGGATTTGAATATTAATCATATGCATTTAGTCAATTAATCTATTGATGTAAAACTAGAAGTTATGATCTTGGTAAGCGCACCCATGGACAAATAATTTACAAATATAACATAATACAATGAAACGACAATGATTTAGTGTGGTATCTCATACCTATAACCCTAATAACTAACAATGGCACATAGCATTTTACCAATGATATCGTCATTCTTATTCTTGTCCTATTAATGAAATTTATGCAAACTTAATAGTTTTGATAGTGAAGTTAGAGTCTCTATTTGTGGAGTTTAGGTATTTCTGTCACTTATAAGCTTGAAATTTTTTTCTAAAGCACTTTATGTTGTTGGTTGGTTATTATAAGTCAATGTCCAATACGCTAAAAATTTCATATAACATGTTACTGGTTATTTATGTTTTCATATTCAATATGTACAAATGATTTTTAAGCTTCTTAAATTGTCCATATTCTTTTAAAAAATGAAAAAAATTGTCCATATGATTTTAAAAACATTGATATTGGTTTAACAATGGTGAATGGTGATGGAGATGGACCGATATTGCTTAACAAGATTATCTTTTGCATTGCAATTCGTCAGCCCAGTGCACTACAAGAAAATGTATTTTTAGTGACGAAAAAATTCGTCACTAAAAGTCCAGTTTTTCGTCACTAAGAAGCTTTAGTGATGAAATTGGACTTTTAGTGACGAAATTCGTTTCGTCGCTGTAGCCCCGTCACTAAAAGTCCTGGCAACGAAAAATTTCATCACTAAAAGTCCAATTTGGTATTAAAAAAAAAAAAAAAAAAAACTTCTAGCGACGAAAACGTTTCATCGTAAAATGTTTTCCTCACTAAAAACAGTATTTAGTGACGAAAATATTTCGTCACTAAAACCATTTCAATTTATTAAATCATATTTAGTGACGAAAAATGTCGTCACTAAAACTATTTTCGGGTACATATAGTGATGAAAATATTCGTCACTAAAACTATTCTTTTAAAAATCCATGCACATATAGTGATGAATCTTTTCGTCACTAAAACCATTTCTTACAAAATTCCACTGCATTTAGTGACAAAATATTTCGTCATTGAAACAATTTTTTGTTGCCATATTTGTGATGAAAAAATTCGTCACTAAAACTTATTTTCTGTTTTTATTATTTTCATGATGTTGATATTAACCTGTAACCTGTCATTACATTATTAAAACCTCACATTTGATTAACACATTTATTTCAACAACACAATTATAAAAAATCAATCCATACATTCCACAAGTTAAAATTAAAACAAGTATCAAATTCAAATCCTTCCATACAATAATTGTTTGCAACACATACAATAACTTAAGATGTTTTATAACAATACAAAAAATGTAGCATAATATAATTAGAACCCCCTAAAGCCAAAAGATGTCCTCATATGTCTTTAAATAATGCCAAAAGTAAGACCCCTAAAGCCACTAATAAGAAATCTGCACAAATATAAAAACACTACTACATTAAAATTGTAAAGTAAAAACATTAACTATGCTATAAAAAACATTTCTAACAATTAGTTTCAAATGATACATAAAAAATGAAGTGTTTTAACTTAAAGATAAAGTACTAACCAATAAGTGATTTAACTTGAAGATGAACCAGCTCCATAGTTAAAACCGTCATCATAACCCTTGCTCCTCAAAAAATTAAGAATATTCTTTTGGATCTTATCTTACTTAGCTCGCGCCTCTTGCTCCTTAGCTCGCTCCTCTTCGTCCCTAACTCTTGCCTCTTTGAGCTCAATTATCTCATTTTCTAACCGATGAATATACTCTACCGAGGAATTAGATGAAGTAGTGGTTACTAGAGAAGATGAAGGTCTCATGCCAAGTCCTTTTACAATACCAAATTTTTTCTTAAAAACCAAGTTTGAGATTTCCTCTTGTGTAAGGGGAATTGCATTAGGATCTTGACAATGATCCTCTTGCACTTTGAGAATAGTTTCCTACCATTTGAAAGAGGAAAAAAAAAAAAACAACAACAACAACAACAATCACAACATTAATACTACATATGTAATAACTTTACAAACATGATAAGGATGTAATAATAGGGATGAAATGATACACATACATATGTCGCTTCATCGTCATGGTGTATCCACTTATTTGTGTTTGGATTAAAATGAACATCTTTGTAGACTTTTGCCAATTCAGGAACTTGACTGCCATTATTATTTTTCTAATTAATTAACATTTGAGTGTTAGTTATTTATAGTTAATTAATCACAACATGTAATATACTAAGGTTTAAGAAAATGAAAAAACATGTGCCCTCCTCATCAACCCTAGCAGCAAGTGTCTTTGTCTCGCATCTATGTTTGCCTGAAGTTTTGCTTCTATTTTTAGAATTAATTCTTGATTTTTCCTAATAAAGAACATTCAAGATATTTATTAGATCATGCATAAAACAGTATACATTTACTTCATCTAAGTATTAATCTAATCATTTGACAACATAATATAGTAAATATTGGATAATAATAATATACGCATAAATAGTTTACCAGCCAGTCCTTATTGGTCCATCTCCCTTCAATGAGTCCAGTCCGTTGCTCAAGTGTGACATTCTTTGCCGGGTGGCTTTTTGCATAGTCTTCACCATGAGATTGTACAAGCTTTTTATAAGTCCGATACATCTTGTTTGAGCCGCTACTCAATAATCTTCCACATTTTGTATTTACTGTTTTCGTTACTAAGTTGGAATCTCCTTCAAGCTCAAACTGATCCTGTAAAATGAAGTATATATGTATTATAAAAATATTATTATATGAATTAATATACTTAGTGACAACAAAGACAAGCTAGATGTTATTAATATAAATTTACCGCGATATTCTGAAGCACCACATCTCTAGTAGCAGCGTCAACACTTTTCCAATTTTTTACGTTGTAACTGGACAAATTACTTTACACTTGTACGCCAATTTGATTGACAAGCTTGCACGCATTCTTTCCAACAGGAGCATCATACTCTGCAGCTATACATACTGGTAGTTTACCACTTTTTTCAACAAATGCCCATACTGCTATACCACGTGTTGTTCCACGGGTATTTTTGTAAGCAGATCCTATTTAAAAATTATCAATGTTATAAAATTATACATTCTATATACTTAAGTATAATCTCAATAGTAAAGACAAGGTGTAGTTGCAATTAAGTATGTTCTATGTAATTACCAGTCGTGCTAGTTAATGCGTTGGTAGCCTCCGCACTCGAAGAACTTTGGGCAAGAGGATTTGCTTCAAGAGGTGTTTCCATAGATTGAACCGTAGATTGGACCACTGGGATAGATGCCTCACCTCGCGAGCATGTAAGTCGTCTTGGTGCCATCTGTAACTAGAAACATACATATAATGGAACAACAAAGTCATTACAAATAATAGAACAACAAAGTTATAATCTATTGTACCCTATGGAACATCTATTGTACCTTATGGATTAAAGAGTTAGATGACTCAACATCATTTTCATCGTCACCAATAGGTTGTACATAATCATCATCTACCACAACACTAGCTCTACTTCTTTTCCCTTTTGCACAATTGGACTGAGAAGAATCCTTTAGAGAAGTTGAGATGTGCTTCAATCCCAAAGCATCAATTATCTCTTGGTTTTGCCTCATTCTATCAAATCTTGTCATCTCATACCTCGGTATATTATAAGTGTATTTGGCCTTTTTGGACATTTTTTGAAACTATATATTGACATGAAAGATAAGTACAATTGCTACTAACTTAACATTATAGTCCACACTATTATCCATATCAAGCAATTGACAAGTGCAAACTTTGAACACAATTGCTACTAACTCAACACAACAAATGACCACATTAATATCCATATCAAGTTCAAGATAAGCACAAAACATCTCAATAATAATTACTACTAACTTTATATATTATAGTCCACATCATTATCCATATCAAGCAATTCACAAGTGCTAAATTTCAACACAATTGATACTAACTCAACACAACAAATGACCACATTAATATCCATATCAAGTTTTAAATAAACACAAAACATCTCAATAACAATTGCTACGTAGACAAGCATAAAACTTTAAGATAATCACATAACATTTAAGACAATTGTTATGAACTCTACATATCATAATCCATATCAAGATTAACATCGGGTGTGTCATGCTCTTCATTTTGATTAGCGTCTCTTGAAGTTCCACCTTTAGGAATAATCTCAATTTCAACATCACCCATGCAATACTCAATAATATTGTCTTCAACATTGATAGGGACTATTAGAACATATATGTTTTAACTTGATTAAGAACATATGTCACTTATTTATGTAAATTGGCTAATCCTTTGACAAAACGCACTCTACTTGTAATTGGGTAGTTCTAGGTGTTTTTAATACTTCAAGAAACAATGTTTCAAGGTCAAGTGTTGAAGTCATCAGGTCTGTCCAAGAAAAAGCAAGCTGAAGTGCAAAGTTTTTAAAGCTCGACACCTGCTCGATAGCTACCTCGACACTTGCTATCTGTCAAAATTTAAAAATTCAGATTTCCAATCTGATTTTCTTGGGATCCGTGAATATGTGTTTGGGCTTTCTTTTCTTCTAACTCTAAACATATAAAAGGATTATTTTAAGAGCCGTCAAGGGTGACACAAGTTGCATTATCATTGAGCAATCTCTGTTCAAGCAAATTGTGATCAAAAGACGAAGTTCTTGACCTAGTTCATCTTCCATCAAGAAGTTGCTGTGTATTTGTATCGTAGGGTTTTGTAACCAAGCATCTTCCTGCTATTCATAATAAAGGATGAACTGAAGAACTTTGCAGCCAACCATTCTTCCTTAGTCGGTGTTCTGAAGTCACGTACTTGGATCCGTGCATTGGTTAGTCACGTACTTGGGAGTCGTGCATCAAAGGAGGGAACTATCACTACAGATCAAGTCCAATTGGGTATTGGGGTAAGGGTTCAACTGTAGGTTGGTAAGGTACTTGGGATTCCTTTACTTGTAACCGCTTGATTTGATAATAGTGGAGTTTCGGGAGTGGTGACCTGAAAATCACCCGGTGGGGTTTTTGCCGTTAGGGTTTTCCCCATTCGTAAACAAATCACCGTGTTATTTATTTTCCGCTGCATATTTAGTTGTTGGTGATTTGTTTGTGCTTCCATAAAATTGCATGATTAATTGATTAATTAATTACTTGGCTAAATTAATTAATTAGGGTACAACTTAAGGAAGAAGAATGTTGGCTGCAAAGTTCTTTACTTCATCAACAATGAAGATCAAGAAGCACTTGGTTACAAAACCCTAAGGCGCAAAGACGCAGTAGCTTCTTTTAGAGAGAATAAGGCATCGATCACCTTTTGCATATGTTCTCCTTGTATTCTCTTATGTGACGGCCTTTAAAATAAGCCTTATATAAGTCTAGGGTTGTGAGAAAAGAAACCCTACTCAAATACATAAGCCTGGCCCAAAAATCAAAAAGCTGAAATTCTGATTTCCCGTAACCTCGATCGATCGAGAGGTGTCGAGGAGGTGTCGAGAAGGTGTCGAGGGGACAGAAACTTTCTCGATCGATCGACCAGCTATCGAGAAGCTATCGAGATTGCGATAAGAATCAGCTGAAGAGCTCGACAGATAGCCAGGTGTCGAGGAGCTATCGAGAAGCTATCGAGCTATATATCCGCAGGTGTCGAGATATCTGTCCAGCTTTATTGAACACCTTTTCTTCACTTGTTTCTTGGTCCAATCTTCATGGCTTTAATACTAGACTTGAACAACATGTTTCTTCAAGTATTAAACACAACTTAGATCTACCCTGTCAAAGGATTAGCCAACTACATAAAATATGTCCTTAACATCTTGAAGGTAGAAAACTTGTTTTGCTTGACTAGGAAGTATAAAAGGGTCATTTTGATATCATCGATTTGTAACATCAATGCTCGTGTAGTGTGCATCGGTTCTTATCGTTCTCCTTCAACCATTAGTGCCAGTATTATACCATTTACACTGGAACAAAACAACTTTATGGCGAAACATATATTCTAATTCCCAAATTTTGCACACATGACCATAGAAGTTGTGCATTTCTCTCTCATGGTCCCCTTCGGTACATACACCACTGTTTTAGGTTACACGACGATTGTCTAGGTCCCTTGTATGGAACTTTACACCATTGACCATACAAACGGTGTACTTCTTCACATACGGCTTAGGACCATTTGCTAATGACTATAACTGTTTAGTAGTTTCTGATGACTCGTTAACTTTCAATCTATTCATCTATAATGACATACAACAAGTGATATCCTATTAGTAATAAGCAATGATGAATAAATTTAGATGTTTAAATTTATTAGTGTGTGATTAAATTTCAAATGTCTTACACGTTCTCTGAACCACTTAGGAAACTCTTGTCGTTGGATTTGAGTTATGGCTTCTCCAGTAGGATTATGCAATGTGTTTTTGTGTTCGCTGTTAAAAATAAAGTGATTTATTTTCAGCTAAGCATTGCAAATAATATTCAAAACTTGATTAAACAATATATACATATGAAATCACATACTTTAAATAAGGCTCTAGCTCAGGACTATTATACAGCAAGTACCAATGAGTAGTATCAAGCAATGCACGAGAAAAGTCGCCTTCATTCCGCCTACCACTTGTAGGTCGGGCAGCTTGTGAAAAAACTATCAATCCTTCGCTAGATTCACCAAAATCTTCATTTCTTTCTCTTCGGTTATGCACAATTTCGATCCCATCAATGTACAAAGACCAGTTGTTAATACATTCTTTAAGAATGTAATCCTCTGCAATCGAACCTTCTGGTCGAGCTCGGTTGGAAACGTATCTTTTCAATTTTTCAAGGTACCTACAAGGAAAAAATACACACAGAATGTGATTTTATACCACGTGGGAAAAATGTAATTGATGAATGCATCAAAAGATCTAGTTACCTTTCAATTGGATACATCCACCGATATTGTACCGGGCCTCCTAGAATTGCTTCTCGAGGCAAGTGAACAGCAAGATGGACCATAACATCAAAAAATGCTGGAGTAAAGAACCTTTCAATCTTGCATAGTATAAGAACTATACGTTTTTCTAGTTTCTCTAATTCACTCCGCTTTAAGGTCCTTGAGCATAAGTCTTGGAAGAAGTTGCCTAACTCAAACAATACAATACTAATGTCTTTATCTGCAAACCCTCGCAACCCAATTGGAAGAATTCGTTGTAGTAGCACATGACAGTCGTGGCTTTTTAAACTAGATAATCTACCATTTTTTGCATTCACTGACCTTGATATGTTGGCTGCATAGCCATCCGGATACTTGACTGATTTCAAAAAGTTATAAAAACCATCCCTTTCATTGGGGCTTAATGAAAAGAAAGCTTGAGGCTTGTCATATGATCCATTAGGACGTTGTTTCAAATGCAACGTGTGCCTGAAGTTCATATTTTGCAAGTCTATCCGAGCCTTGTTAGTGTCCTTGTTTTTCCCCTCAATGCTCAACAAAGTACCATAAGTACTCTCACTAATGTTCTTCTCCACATGCATGACATCAATGTTGTGCTTAAGCTTCTTATTTTTCCAATATGGAAGCTTATACAAAATACTTGCCTTTGACCAATTTGGCTCCCCAATAAGTTGTTTCTTTTTGTTACTTGGATGCTTTTCTAAAATTATATTTGGCATCCTATCTAGCTACTCTTGTATCTTTCCCACTTGTAACTCTAAAGATTTCTTCCATTTCTCTGGTAAACCATTATGCAACCGACTATGTCTCCAACGATGTTCCATAGGTAAATAAGCTCGATGGTTAATGAATCCAATTTTACTTTCCAAAGCTTCTAAATATGGTTGATCATTGCAAGTATAACAAGAATGATAACCCTTTGTCCTCCACCCGGACACGTTACCAAATCCAAGATAGTCATGTATTGTCTACAACAAAGTTGCAAGCATCTAAAAATGCTCTTTACTATAAGCATCATAAGTTTCTACACCTTCTTCCCACAACTCCTTCAACTCATCAAATAATGGTTTCAAGTTAATATCAATCTCATTCCCCGGTTGATGGGGATCGGGAATAAGCAAGGACAACATAAAATATGGCTCCTTCATAACCAACCAAGGTGGTAGATTATAGGGGATAAGTATGACAGGCCACATACTATAGTTGTTGTTCATATTTCCAAAAGGATTAAATCCATCTGTAGCCAACTCCAATCTTACATTGCGAGGTTCAAGGGCAAAATCAGGATGTTGTAAATCAAACTCCTTCCACTCCTCACTATCAGCCGGATGCCTCATTATCCCATCATCCACACGTTTGTCTATATACCATCTCATGTCCTTAGGTCTTTGGCCTGACATGTACAATCTTCTCAGTCTCGGTGTCAACGGGAAGTAACGCAATACCTTGTGAGGAATCTTCTTACCTTGGGTATGTGTATCTTTGTACCTAGGCACCTTACACACAGGACATTTATCAAGGTTTTTACTTTCCTTCCAAAATAGTGCACAATCATTTTTGCATGCATCTATATGCTCGTATGACATGCCCAAGTCACGTAATATCTTCTTTGCTTCATAAGTTGACGTTGGAACCAAGTTACCTTTCGGTAAAACCTTTGTCAGCAATTCTAGTATCATATCAAGTCCCTTATTACACAAGTTGGTCATTACCTTTACATTCAACATCTCAATAACAAACTTCAAGATACTATAATCAGTGCAACTCGGATACAACTCAAGTTTTGCATCTTACTTAAGTTTTTCAAAATGATGCACCTTCTCATCTTCGGTTGCATTTCTGGGTTCCCCTCTAATTCGGTCACATACCAAGTCATCGATACCATCCATATGATCATCATTCGACATTTCATTATTATGAATGTTCTCGTTCAATACACGAGCTTCTCCATGATTATACCAATTAATTTAAGATTGCATAATTCCACGATGAAGCAAATGGATACGCACAATTTGAGGAGATTGTCGATAGCAATTCACACAGTGAATACGTGGGCACAGAATATTATCACTCAAGTCCATAACCGCTCTTGCGGAATTAATAAATGCATTGACCCCTTCAATATATGGATGACTTAATTTGCCATCGGGTGTCTTACCCATTGTCATCCAACTTTTATCCATATTTGACTACAATTACAAGACAAATGCTACTTTAGTAAAATAAGGACAACTCATGCATAATGTATTCTAACATCTAAGTCTATAAGCTACTTAGATAAAATTCTATCCTATTCATGAATGCACAAATCTATATTAATACTTAAATAAAAATACATTGCACACATAAATATACACTCCCAATATGAATTTAAGCCATCTTATAACACAATGCAAGTCACCTGCTTGCTCCAACACAACAACCCACCACAAAACAAATTTTCAACATCACAACTATAATTCTTACAAGTATTGAAATTGAATAAAAGAACACAATTGCTACTAATTAACAAGTTTCATTCACATTTGTAAGAAATTAAAAATACTCCCAATACGACTAGTCATACGTATGAATAAACTCATCATCAATTGTAGCCATACTTATGAATATCATAATAAATAAACTCATCATCAATAACTATCATAATCAAGAATCACATCAATGTTTGTGAAACAAGAACAGTAGACAAAAATATATACAACCACATAAACAAAAAATACATCAAAGTATATCAAAACAGATAAAAACTCATAAACACTCCCCCTAAATACAAAAACTCCCTAAATACAAAATCTATATGCTCTCCCCCTAAATACAAAATCTCTATCCTACTGTTCCTTTTTGTTACGTATTGCCAAAGGCAACCATCAAGGGTTAGAGGGTGGAGGAGGTGGGTAAGCACTCCTATACTCGACAAAATCTACTCTCAGGGCAACAACCTCTGTGAGTAGCTGATCAAGAAACTGTCCATGAGCTGCTTGAGTAGTCATAAAGGACTCTCATGGCATGGAGTGAGACAGGAGGGGTTATAGTAGGGTTAGTAGTATCATCATCACCAGCAGGATCCGTAGCTACAGTAGGATCCATATGAACCTCCTTAGCAACAAGCTGATCACCAGAGGCAAGAGCTACAGAAGAAGCATCACATCTTGGTCTCTTTAAAGTCCCAACGCTTGGATCAGCACTTTTCACCTGAGCTTGTCGTTGTCTAAGAAAAGTGGCTCCTATAGGGGCAATGATATGAACTAATTCTAGAGCAGGAAAGTCTTTTAACCCTAGAAATTTCAACAACTTATATATAAACATAGGAAATAATAGCTTTTGTGCTTTGGACTTACTCCTATATATATCAACAATGGTCTGAATGAATAAGGAAGGAAAACACGTGGATTCGTCTATGATGAAGGCATAAAGAAAAGGACACCTATCTAAAGGAATGGTGTGAACATGAGAGATAGGGAAGATATTATGCTAGGCTATTCTTAAGTAAAGATAGTTAAGCTCAGTAAGCTCACATGAGTTTATCCTTCGTTCAGGTCCCCAAGTTACTAATCTTTCATAGAGTAAAGACATTATATCGTCTATGGGAGGAGACTCAGTGTATGGATATGTGGGTTTATGAACCAAAGGTACACCTAGAGCTTCAGAAATTAAATGTTTAGTTATCCTGAACTCTTTACCTCTAATCCAAATAGTCAAATAATGATCACTTGTATCCTCAGAATAAATCGAGAGGTTCGAGTAGAACTCTCTAATCAAGGCAGCAGGAGGAGGATCAGAAACATCACACAAGGATACCAGTTCCTAGACATTAGATTCCTACAGATGGATAGATCTAACTCATCTAGGACAACTTGTCTTTCTCCCCAAATAGACCTAAACTTGGTTAAGGTCTCAAAAATTTCCTCAATCTTGGCTGAAAGAAACCTAACCCTATCAACCTAAAAGGGGGCAGAAGAGGATGCAGAGGTTCTATTGGCTTTGGTTTTAAATTTTCTACCAACCTTAGGAGCCATGTCTAAAGGTTAAAAAAAAAAAATACAAACAAAAACCAAGGGCAAACTGCATTAGATAGAGTTAGAGCACAAGATAACATGAAATTATAAAAACTATATGATGCATGATGAAAGTACACATATGATGCATGATCTAATGGTTTAAAACAGTTCAATTTTATCTCAATTTTGAATATTGACCAAGAAAATTAGAAATTTAGCAAAATCCCCAATTTTGAAAACCCTAATTTTCAAAAATTCTTATATTGATCAATTGAACAACACAACAAGTATAAAACATGTTATAATCACTCAATTAAACAATATCGTAAGCCAATTTCAATTAATTTTTCCCAATTGAACAAAAACCCCAGATTCCTCAAGAACACATAAACCCTAATTTCGAAAATTTGAAGAAATCATGAAATTTTTGAAATTAAAACTTGAGAATCATGTTTAAATGATGCATGAACAATAACCCATCCAACAAATTAGATAAAAAAACATAAAAAATCCTAAAATCTCTTTAGTTCGAAATTTTTGAGAAATTAAGGAAAAATGCATGAATGCATGTAAAATAAGCAAAAAGGAAAGCCAAAAGAGTCTTACCAGATTTGTAGGAGAAAAACCTTTGAAGCTTTGACTCAGAAAAAGACAAAAAGAAATTTTGACTGTGAGGAATTGAGAGACGGATCGAAGAGGAGGACAGAAGAATGAAGAACAAGGTTTAGATTCCTCTTATTTCATTTAAAAAAAAAAAAAATTTCGATCGGCTGAGAGGAATCGAGCCAAGAATCGAAAAAATTTTAAAATAGGTTCGACTGATCGGAAGGAATTGAGGGAGGAATTAAGGCAACCTGAGAGTTTTAGCCTTAAAAACTGGGTTTTTTCAATTGGTCGAAAAACAGGTTCGATCAATCGAATCCTAAAAAATCAGAAAATTTTGAAAACTTGGGAATTTTCTGCAGAAACATTTGTAAAATAGTTTTTTGGGATAATTACAATTTACCCACCTGTGGTTTGACCCGATTTCTATGTGCCTACCCGTGGTTTCAATTTTGACACTTTACCCACCTGAGGTTCAGTCCGTTATTGCTCCGTAACCCACCTCCCTGTCTGCCGTTACTCTAACACGTAAACTCATAAAAAAAGAACCTAAAACAGATCAAACATTGAAGAACGAAGAACACATCAAATTACTGAAGAATGACAGTACTCAAATATTTTCTTTTCCAACATTTCTCGTACACACAAATTCAACTAAATACAAAAAATTTCATCCCAAACATCTCCCAATCTAGTAAATCAAAACCCAACCAAATCAATAATAAAACATCTAAATCAACTATATACAAAAGCAATCAATAAGCGTGCAATGTACAGAAAACAATTCTTTTTTTTTTTCATCTGGGTTCTCACGCTCATTTTTTCTTTGCATTAAGCTTTTCTACTGGGTTCGGTTCTTTCATTTTCTACTTTTCTACTGGGTTCTTTCATTTTCTACTGGGTTCGGTTCTTTCGTTCTTTCATTTTCTGCTGGGTTCTCTCCGATGGGTTTCATTTTCTACAACATTCTCTTTCTAATCTCATGGGTTTCATCTGATTTCCTTCGTTCTCGCATCCGTCTCGGCAGTTTGGAACAGATCCAAGAAGAGGGCCGGCGGTGGTTTAGAGAGAATGGAGCTCGATCTCAGCCTCCGTCTCGGCCAAAATGGAGCTCGATCTCGGCCTTCACCCCGATCTCAGCCTCCGTCTCAGCCAAAATGGAGCTCAATCTCGGCCTTTGCCCCGGTCTCGGCCTCCGTCTCGGCCAAAATGAAGCTCGATCTCGGCCTCTGCCCGGTCCGTTAATGATTGCGAAATCCTTCTTCCTCTTTTTTTTTTTTAATTAACGATGGTGGTAGTGGGTTTGTTGACTGATCGGTGGGTTTGGTGACTGATCGTGGGGTGGATCTTTTGTTTGGTCGGCGGGGTGGGGTGGTGGTGGTTTGATTGTGTTGGTTAGTGGTGTGGATCTGGGTTTGATCTGGGTTTGATTGTGTTTTCTGGGTTTGATCTGGACATGATTAGTTATACATTTTTCATTTTTGCCTCAATGTTGTTGTTGTGTTTTGCCTCAAGGAATGCTGTGAACCTTTGCATAAAAGAATAATACAAAGAATGCTAGAAAAGTTGCCAAGTTTTGAATTCTTGGAATCTTCTTGCAAATTTATGCTCCAAACTTATGTTTGAAAACCAATTTTCCTTGCTATTGTTAGTGGCTCTTGAAAACAATTCAAAGATGAAATCATTGCATTATTTACTAAACATCAGAATACAAAATTTAATAAGAATACAAAATCTGTTGGGTCAAGCACCAAATTTTTGGAGTAGCTCACTCAGTACTGGTTTACATACTTTCTCCTACTGCTTTGACAGCAAAACCCAATAATACAAAATCTGCCAATATACATTAATTAAACAACAAGAAGTGTCTGTCCAAATGAAAACCCAGATGATTTTCGGTCTAATAAATAAGGTGGTGGGTAGCATTGTAGCATCTAAGCTCTCAAGTGGGTGAGCAAACGTGGATGAGACTGTTTTGCTGGAGAGGAGTGTTTGATCTATTTTGTGTTTTGATTTTGAAAGAAAACTTGTTAGAGTAACGGCAGACAGGGAGGTGGGTTACGGAGCAATAACGGACTGAACCTCAGGTGGGTAAAGTGTCAAAATTGAAACCACGGATAGGCACATAGAAATCGGGTCAAACCACAGGTGGGTAAAGTGTAATTATCCCTAGTTTTTATAATATGAGATGCGTGTTAATGATTCCAAATGTTTTCAAAAACTCTTTCCCTTCAATTTATTTATTTATTTTTAAAGTTTTTTTTATCAAGCTTCAAAATGATTTCCTTCACAAATTTTTACCTTTAAACACCAAAAAGTATTAAACATCTCAAGAAGCACAATTTTGGATGGCCACAAAAATTAACACACAATCACATGTACAGAGTTTAACAAAGATTTGCTTGTGGCGTGTGCAATTAGTAAGTGTATGAGATACCTAAAAAGGTGATATGTAGATGGAAAATAAGTACAATTTCTACATTATCAATCACATAAGTTTGAAAGTGACTATCACCTAAAGAGTTACATCGTATAACTTCCACATCTTGAAAACATGCTTGCAATCATGTAAAAGCAATTTTTTTGTTTGCTTTTTTTTTTTTTTTTTTTTTTGATTTTCACATTATTTTCACAATTAACACCTCATTTAATCTTGTTGTGCAAGTGCTACATCTTACAAAGCACGACTTTTATAATTTGCACACAGGTGTTCATGATTGGCGAGTAACAGTGGTGAGATGGTTATTTATGCCTTTCTCCTAGGATTTTTTAGTTCTTACAATCAAAAGCATGTGACTTCAAAATCAAGAGCATGTGTTTAAAGACCATAAACAACTCACACAATATAAGCATTACATAGCACAAACTAGCAAAGTGCAGGAAAAAAAAAAAAAAAAAACAGCTCATCTAAGCTAAACAAGGGACACCGTTATGAAATGCAAATTTCATAGGCCAACCTCAATTACACACTCGAAGATGTGTAAGACAAACCATTTTATTTTTTATTTTTTAACTTAAGAACATCATAAACAAACCTAAAATGAAATGCATGAATGTAATGCAAATGCAAATCCTAATGGAAAACATTTTGGTCATAAGAGATTGAAAGAATTAACACAAGGAACATAGATCTCATAGGTGACAAGGGACATGTGATAACACGAATCACTTGATGGAGAGATGTTCAATAGGAATGTACTCAAGAGAAATAATTTTCCTTTCAACAAGATCCCTAATGAAGTGATATCTAATCTCTATATGTTTGGTCTTAGAGTGTTATTCTGGATTATTAGAGATATCAATAGCACTGGAATTATCACAATAAACAACCATAGTTTCTTGTGATAAACTATAATCACCTAAGAGTTTCTTCATTTGAAGAAGTTGTGAACAACAACTTCCAGCAGCAATATATTCTGCTTCTGCAGTCGACAGAAAAACAAAATTTTGCTTTTTACTTATCCAAGCAACCAAGTTGGTTCCCACATAAAAACACCTACCAGTGGTGCTTTTCCTATCATTGACATTTCCAGCCCAATCAGCATCAGAATAATAAGCAAGTAAGACATTAGACTCTTTGCTATAGAACAACCCAAAATCACAAGTACCGCTAACATATTTGATTATTCTTTTTTATAGCATTTAAGTGTGATACTTTTGGGTTAGCTTGGAATCTAGCGCACACACCAACACTAAAAGCTATATTCGGACAACTAGCAGTCAAATACAATAGACAACCAATCATACTTCTATATAAAGTGATATCAACAAGCTGACTTGATGGATCATTCCCAAGTTTTGTGTTGGTGGTCATTGGTGTTCTAGCATGAGCAACCTTTTCGAGTCCAAGTCTCTTGACAAGATTTCTTGCATATGTAACTTGGTTGATGTATATTCCTGTGTCCGTTTGCTTGCTTTACTTGTAATCCTAAAAAGTAGGTAAGTTCACCTACCATGTTCATCTTGAACATTTTATTCATTTCATCTGTAAAAGATTTAGCAAGAATATCATTAGAAGAGCCAAAAACTATATCAACCACATAGACTTGAGCTACAACAAAATGATTCTTATCCTTTCGAATGAAAAGAGCAATATCGGCTTTTCCTCTCTTGAATCCATTCTTTGTGAGATAAGAAGTTAGTCTATCATACCAAGTTCGAGGAGATTGTTTAAGACCATACAGGCTCTCTTTAGTTTGTAGACATCATCGATTCTATGAGGATCCACAAATCCTTTGGGCTGCTCTACATAAACGTCTTGTAACATCCCATTCAAGAATGCACTTTTTACATCCATTTGATATAACATGAAATCCAAGTGACACGCAATGGCCAAAAGTATCTAGATAGACTCAAGTCTAGCTACAGGAGCAAAAGTCTCATCAAAATCAACTCCTTCCACTTAAGTGTATTCTTGTGCAACAAGTCTTGATTTATTTCGTATGACTATCCCATATTCATCAAACTTGTTTTTGAAGATCTATTTAGTACCAATTACATTGACTCCGTTAGGTCTAGGAACTAATTCCCACACATCATTTCAAACAAATTGATGGAGTTCTTCATGCATGGAGTTAATCCAATTAGCAACTTGCAGAGCTTCATCTACCTTCTTGGGTTTCACTTGAGAAAGGTAGCATAAGTGAGTAATGACATTCAATGCTTTAGATCTCAGTCTCATGTTATCATTTAGACTTCCCAAGATATTGGTGGGAGAGTGATTAAGCTTAACCCTAGCAGATGGACCTTTCACCAAAGAAGTTGTTGTAATTTTATGCTCAAATGAAGTACTTGTCTCACCTTGTTCTTGTTGGTTTTCTCGAATTGGGGTTGTTGGTTTTGACACAGTATTATTCAGAATTAGCAGTTCTTCATCATTTGTCTTATCAACATACTCTTTAAGAAGAGTGTCTTCAACTTCCATGGATTTTCCTTGAATACTTTAAACCTCTTCAGAATTAGTTTCAGCACAATGTTCATCATTTATCACCACATTTGCAAATTCCATTACAATTTTGGTTCTAAGATTGCACACCCTGTAAGCTCTGCTTGATGTAGAATATCTGAGAAAGAACCCTTTATCACTCTTTGCATCAAACTTTTCAAGATTCTCCTGGTCCGAAGGATGTAACACTCACTACCAAAAACTTTGAAATATTTCACCACCGGTTTCTTTCCTCTCCAGAGTTCATATGGAGTCTTCTTAGTATTGGGTCGAAAATACACTCTGTTTAAGGTATGGCATGCAGTGTTTACTGCTTCTCCCCAGAGAAAATTTGGCATACTTTTGTTATTCAATATGACTCTGGTCATCTCTTGAATTACTGTATTCTTTCTTTCCACAACTTTATTTTGTTGAGGAGTCGTGGGTGCAGAAAATTCTTGCTTTGTTCCCTGATCATTGCAAAAGAACCAAAGTTTAGATGTCTCAAACTCTCTTCCATGATCAATTCTAATTCGAGCAATCAAGATATTCTTCTCTACTTGTAGCTTCTTGCATAGATGAATCATCTTGTCAAGAGCTTTAGATTTAGCCTTTAGGAGAACCACCCAAGCGTATCGTGTGAAATCATCCACTAGAACAAGAATGTACTTCATTTCACCTATGCTTTGAATTTTGGCAGGACCCGTGAGATCAATACGCAGCAAATCTAAGGGTCTAGATGTTTGGACTTCACTGATTGATGGATGCTTAGCTTTCACTTATTTACCAATCTAACATGGTCCACAAATACTCTTCTTCGTCTTCTTGAACTTTGGTAAACTGAGGGCTTCTTCACACTTGGAGATCTTCTCTATTTTCTTGTGGCTAGCATGTCCTAACCGTTGATGCTATGAATACACTTGATTAATTTTTACACTATAACACTTGTGACTTATACTTGGTGTTATACCATAACAATTATCAGCGATCCTTATTTTAACACATGCAGTCACCACCATCGTTAAGTATCTCATATTCATACTTAGTAAACCACACATTCAGCCCATTATCACAAATCTAACTGATACTTAACAAGTTTGCCTTCGATTTGTCCACGTACCACACGTCTTCGAACATCGGTAGTTCTGGAATGTCTATTGTCCCAATACCACAAGTGATTGACTTGCTTCCATCTCCAAATGTGATGGTTCCAATCTTTCCTTCAAAAAGGGTCTTGAACAACGATTTATTATGTGTCATGTACTTGGAACAACCACTATCCAAATACCAAAGACAAGTATCATGTGTCTTTAAGGTAGTTAAAGCAGTATAACAAACATAATTATTGCAACATGTAGTTATACCTAGATACTCAAGAATAGGATTAGAACATTTAAAAAGCTACAGAGTCCAAGAGGAAATAGATTCAATTCTCAATCTAATTGAATTCAAACATAATAACAAAGAATCCATGACAACAGGGGTCAATGATCAACTCTAGGTAAAAAACCTAAAAACAAAAGCTAACCTGTTTTGATACCACTTGTTTGTTTGTTTAGACCCCTTAAAACAGATTGTTTAACCTAATATATTAGCCAAGTGATTACTTAGGTTAATTATTCAGATATAGGTTAAACAATAATAAATCATATCATGAAAGTAACGAAAGTAAATAACACAATGATATGATAACCTAGGAAAACCAATGAAATGAATTGTCTTAAGGTAAAAACCTAGGGAGGATTTGACCTAGTTATCCTCAAGGTAAAACAAATCCACTATAAGAGAATCGAAACTTTTACAATCAGATTTAACCCTAAATCTATTGCTACCTCCAGTAGTAACTTACTGACAAGACTACGTGCAAGTTCCGAATCCATGAACTCCTTCTTTTCTTGGACTTATTGCAACACAAGCATTCACACTTGAGACTTTGAGATCCTACTCAAAGGTTTTAGATCACCTTTAGTTGTTGATCTTTGTAGCAACAACTAGGTTCTACCAATGTTTGATTGTATATTTTACTCCGGTAGACGCTTGTGTAGTTGAAGGTACAACACCTCTCAGTTCTCACAATGAATAACACACGAGTCTTCCAAAGGTCTTCAAAATGGAGCTAGGGTTTCCCTTTTTTATGTAAATAAGTTGGATTGAAACCCTAAACGTTTTCGCGAGCTTGGGCCTTATTTTAAAATTCTGCGAAATTTGATTTTTGCGATTCTCAATCATTCGAATCTAATTTTCAATCGATCGAGCTTGGCAAATTCTCAACTCTTTTTTTTGCAGTTAGCTTGAACTTGAAGCTTGAAACACACATCTTTGAGCAATGCCTAACACATAGACTATACATGTTTTGTTCTCGGTTTGCCAACACATTCAAAATAAAATCCTAAACATTTAATTCTAAATCTTTAGAACCTAACAATATATATATATATATATAATGAGAAACCATTACGTAATTTAGATATGTATGGTTGAAAAAAGTGTAAGCTAATACAATGTATAATTTGAATCACTTCTTAAAAAAAAAAAAGTATAATTGTAATTGTTTTGAATTATAGCCGTACATACGCATGGGGCTACACACTAGTTACAATAACTTTCAAAACTATTACTAAGTAAAATTAAGATATATTAATTCTAACAAGGGGTTATGGCAGGCCTTTAAAGAAATGCTGATTTTTTCAACTTAAAATAATATTCAAAATAATTACCATATCAAAATATTCAATGTTTCTAACAGATGTCTTATAAAATGGTTTCATATGATAATTTTTTCTCCTGTGGAAAAGAGATGAATGTGGCACTTGAGCCAAAGAGCTTGGTGGTTGGCAATACAAACCTTGAAGATCATAATGATCATATCATACTATTGCATCATAATTATGAAATATATATTTGATTTTAATAATGATAGTCAACTCAAATATCAAAATTTGTAAAATTCTTCTCAATAAAAGGTTGTAGACATTTTTCCTACTAATCATATAAAGGTGGAACAAGATTTTTTTGTTGATCTTAAGTTCAAATATCATCCTGTAAAACTACTGAGAAGAATTGTACCACCATGTTTTGAAGTAGAACTCATGCTTAGATTGGACACTTAGGAATTAGAACCCTTTGAACTATGCATTTTCCGAAAATTATTTGTGAAATTAAGAGGATTAGATACATTTGAGCCTTTAATTTTAGAAAAGTTTGGTTTTCACTAAAGTCAAAAGGCTAGAAGTACAGGGCTAAATTGTGACCTCGTAGGAAGGGCGGCCTTGTATAAATTTTGTACCATTTATTTGCCGCCCTAATCTCTCTATGACCATGTGCTTAAATGCTAGGAGGGGGAGGGTATGCCATTTTTTTCAAAGTAATGGATGTGGAGAAAGGTCATTCAATTACCAGAGCATTGTCATTCGTGTTTACAATTGGAACTTTTACTATTGTATATGTTACTGTAGATAAAAGGAAAAGAATAAACCTTGCTCAGAGAAAATCCAATTTGATTTTAATTGAATTTTCAATTTTGCGCTATGTATTCTATTTAATTTTTAATTTTGTAGCAAGTAAATTATTGTGTAAAAATACCAAAAAGTCTAAATCCAATTAAATTCAATATATATATATATATGTGTGTGTGTGTGTGTGTGTGTGTGTGTGTGTAATGAGAAACCACTATATAATTTAGAAATGTATGGTTTAAAAAAAGTGAGAGCTAATACAATGTATAATTTGAATCACTTCTTTAAAAAAATGTATAATTGTGATTGTTTTTAATTGTAACCATACATATACACGGGGTTACACACTAGTTACAATATTTTTCAAAACGTTTAATAAGTAAAATAAATATATATTAATTCAAACACGGGAACAAGGCAAGCCATCAATGAAATGCTGATTTTTCTATCTTTAAATAATATTCAAAATAATTACCATATCAAAATATTCAATGTTTCCAATAGATGTCTTATAAAATGGTTTCATAAGATAATTGTTTCTCCTGTGGAAAAGAGATGAACGTGCCACTTGAGCCAAAGAGCTTTGTGGTTGGTTTTATGAAATATATATTTGATTTTCATAATGATATTCAAATCAGAGATCAAAATTTGTAAAATTCTTGTCAATAAGAGTTTGTAGATTTTTTTCCTGCTAATCATATAAGGGTGGAATAAGATTTTTTTTGTTGATCTTAAGTTCAAATATCACCTAGTAAAACTACCGAGAAGAAATGTACCACCATGTTTTAAAGTAGAACTCATGCTTAAATTGGACACTTAGGAATTAGAACACTTTGAACTATGCATTTTTCCCGAAATTACTAGTTAAAAGAGGACTAAGGGTACGTTTGGTACACTGTAATAGCTCCTGTAATGGAATAGCTATTCATGTGTAATATCAATTCGGTCATTTGGTTGCATCTTTATTACATGGATTAATTATTACATTGAAATAACTATTCTTTAAATTAAAGAATAGCTATTCCTCTTTAAAATTGATGTAATAGCTATTCCTTAGTGTATATAATAGATTTTAAAATTAATATATTCCCAAAAATGTAAAGTTTCCTTATACATCTTCTTTTACAAGTTTTCCATATGTAACAACCAAACTAATGAATAGTAATAATTATTCTATTACAATGTTTTCTATTCCCAGTAGTAAAGATTACTATTCCTAATGTAATCTACATTCAGTGTATCAAACGTACCCTAAATACATTTGAGCCTTTAATTTTAGAAAAGTTTAGGACCCGTTTGGTATGTGTGTTTAAATAACAGTTTTCAATTTTTTTGAAAATATGTGTGAATGAAAAAGTATGTGAAAATATGTGAAATTTTATTTAAAAATTGAAAACATACATTTAAATACATGTACCAAACAGACCCTTAGTTTTCACTAAAGTCAAAAGGCTAGAAGTAAAGGGCTAAATTGTCACCTTGTAGGAAGGGCGGCCTTGTTTAAATTTTGTAATATATATTTGCCGCCCTAATTTCTCTAGAACCATGTGCTTAAATGCTAGGAGGGGGAGGGTATGCCTTTTTTTTCAAAGTAATGGAAGTGGAGAAAGGTCATTCAATTACTAGAGCATTTTCATTCAGTTTTTTAAATTGGAGCTTTCACTATTATATATGTTACTGTAGATAAAAGGAAAAACAAAAAACCCTACATACATCTTTCTTTTGCAAAATATCATACATTTGCTACAGTGGGATTGTACAATAAAAAGAATTATAGCCAGGGATGGAGTGAGGCGGAGGCAATTGCACTTTGCACCCACTGACTCCTCTAAAATTTTCTTAGCTGTTGTACTTAAGATTGCCTAATTATGAAACTGACTAACTTGCCAAAAAAAATATATTTATAAATAATAAATTTTAAACTAATTTATTTTCTCTATCTTAAAAAAAGTTATTGAACACCCTTATTTGAAAATCTCAAGAATTTGGGTTCAACAAAAATAAAGTAATGCTATATTCTTAACACTTTGACAATAAATCATAAATGATAAGCTATTATTGGTTTTCAATTGAGCTCACCACTATCATTACTTTTACAATTATCAATAACAATTTGTCACCTAGGATTTGTTGTAAAAGTATTGTTGATGTAGCATTTCTCACAAAAATAATTTTGGCTCCCTAACATAATCATTAATCCTTTAAATAAAAAAAATAAAAACGTAAATAACAACAATAAAAAGTAGCCTAAATAACAAAAAGAAAAAAGAAAAAAGAAAACCCAAAAAATAATAAAATTAGGCCGAAAGAAAAAAAAATGAATAAAATATTCAACAAAAAATCCATTAAAAAAAAAAAACTAGTCGAGATATTCTTGCCATGAGTTCACCTCTATGCCATCGGTAGCTCTACTCTTCTTGGCTTTGCAGTTGTAGTAGTTATGCTCTTCTTGGCAGCTTAGCTCACAGTCATAGAATGTATCATCTCTCTCTCTCTCTCATTTTGGACTCTTTTCCACTTTATTATTCTCATCTTTACATTATCAATTAATACTTTATTTCTCACCAGTCTCAATTTGCTTTTTCATTTTTTTTAGTAGAAGGAAATTATAAAACTTCGTATATTCATGTGTTTTTATTTTTTGTGATAACAATATATTCAAGTTCTTTTTTATTAGATTTTGTATAATTTAAATTAAAAAAAAGAATTCCAGAGTCACCACTACATATTTTACACAAAATAATAATTTAAAGAACTATATTAATTTACGATTATTTTTTATTTTTATTTTTCATTAACATCAATTAATATTATTTAGATTAACTTTGTTTTTATATATTTTCCTTAAACTGAAATAATGGCTCCGCCCCTCTATTTATAGTCACGACCACCATAACACTTCATGCACATGCAACAAATCACTGGACAACAAATAGAAACCCTAAATATGACACTCCAACAAAAATGCTATACCAGTTTGTAATGGTAAAAAAAAGCAGCTAGTTAGTCCAGGGGAGTAACAAGGCCACCAATAGAAAAAAATTATATTCGAAAGGGCAGAGGACATCGTTCTTGTTATCGGGAGATAACTCACTTGGATAGATATTTTTAATATGGTCTTACATTTGACTCTAAAATTAAAAAATTATTTTTCTCTAAAAATAAATAATTTAGGACACATAGCACAAAATTGGAATTCAATTGTAGAATATAATTGAATTTTCTTTAAGTTTTGAATTTTCTATAATTGAATTGTAGAATATATATATAATATATATGCACTACAAAAAAATGGTCCTATAGTGGCGTTTTTTTTAGTGATGTTTGTAAAAAACGCCACTATAGGTGCCCTATAGTGGCGTTTAGAATGTCCTATAGTGGCGTTATGAAAATGGGTCTATAGTAGCGTTTTTAAAGGCCTATAATGGCGTTTTTAAAACGCCACTATAGGTCCTAGTCTTACAAGGGCCTATAGTGGCGTTTGTCAAACGCCACTATAAGCACTTTTTATTTTTTTATTTTTTTTTGGTTGGGTACTATAGCCCAGCAATAAAAAAAAAAGAATCCAGCAGAAAAATGGGGACTTATAGTGGCGTTTGAAATAGGACCTATAGTGGCGTTTGTCAAATGCCACTATAGGCAATTTTTTTTTTTTTTTTTTTTTTTTTTTTTTTTTTTTTTTTTTNGTGAGCATGAGCCGAGTGTATTGAGTTATTTTCCAAGTGCTTTTTATTGCGAAATTCAAACTTGGACCTCCACCTCCAAACCCTTAGAAGTGAGCCCGTGACCTACATTTCTACCAAATTGTACCATTTGATTCATTTCCGATTGATCTAATACATGTCTAACCGTACACAATAATTATGATTTCACTTTTATATCTTCAAAAAGATTCATATGATAAAAGAAATCATCTACTTATATAATAATAAAATAAATCATAAATCGAGTATAAACAAGAAAATCTCCATCAAATTTTTTAGTAAAATCTAAAATCTAAAATCATTACATATAACACAAAATGGAACATGCTTACAAATAGGTTGCTCATGAGCTAGATCTCTACAAACATTTTTCACTAACACAATTCCAAATTAATATAAACCCTTAAACCAATACATATATCTTTTATCTTCGAATACTCCATTCTTTTTCTTCTTCTTCTTTTTTTTTTTTTTTTTATTATTTATATATATATATATATATATTGAGAAGATAGTTGGAGAAAGAGAGATGGTGTTTGAATCACATACATGAGCACCACAAAAAATGTTTTAACGATTAAACTCTATTTTCTGTTCTTAATAGCATTGTAATGTGCCATCTAAGCTATGCTTATCCTTGATAACATATAACCCTTCAATAGGGCTTCGTTGTTTGGCCATAGGTTAGGCTAATTAAGGCTTTACATTGAAAATAGAAAAAGTAAAGTGCTTAGGTGATTCCTAACTAAACCTTCAATTCACACGATAAATATCATCACTCAAAAACTGGGCTATAGTAGTGGCGTTTGTGAAACGCCACTATAGGTACTAAAAACGCCTACTATACCCGGCTATAGTGGCGTTTGCAAACGCCACTTTTGTACTTTGTATTATAGACTCTATAGTTGGTTGTTTTTTAAACGCCACTATAGACCAATTTTTTTTATTTTCGAAAAAGGCTATAGTGGCGTTTGACAAATGCCACTATAGGATAGACCTTAGTTGCGTTTAACAAACGCCACTATAGGCTTTAAAAAAAAAAAATTACTTTATAGTGGCGTTCGTAAACGCCACTATAGGTCTATAGTGACGGTACAGTAGTGGCGTTTGTAAAACGCCACTATAGCCCCAAAAAAAAATTTGATTACCAAAAATTAATATTTGGTAATCAAAAGAATTTTTTTTGGCGTGAAAATGTTTTTTAATTGAATTAAGATTGTAATTAAATTAATATTACAATTAATTACAATCTTAATTCAATTAAAAGATACAAAACAAAATACAAACACTGTACTATCCCAGCAAATTCAAAATGAAACCCAAACCCACCTAAAAAAATTCAAATCAAACACATGCAACATGCTCACATCCAAAAATTAAAAAAAAAAAAAAAAATAGCAACTTCAAATACAAACAGTACTATAACTATCCCAATAAATTTAAAATGAAAACACAAACCCACCTAAAAAAAATTCAAAATCAAACGTAACATGCTCACATCCAAGGAATAGACCAAAACTATTATCAAAAAATAAATAGACCAAAACAATCATAAATTTTTTTAAAAAAAAAAATGCTTACCTGCAACTATACAACCAATGGCTTCAAACACCATCTACAAATTTGAACAAATCCATAAGCTACAAACTATCTGCAAATCCAAAACCCACAATCAAAATGGAGAGAGAATAGAAAAGAATCAATTCATGTGTGAAGTGAAAGAAGAAGGAAAGAAAAAGAAAAAGAAGAAAGATGGAGGAGTACTGGAGACAAGGAAAAAAAAAAAAAAAAAAAGAAGAGAAGAGAAAGGAGGTCTGAGACTTTGGCGTGGAGAGACAAGCTAGGGAGAAAAAGAAAAAAAAAGGAAAAAAAACAAAAGAAACCAAAAGAGCAAAGAAGTCTGAGGAGATAAGAGAGATATGGGAGAGTGGGGGTAGGTGGGAGTTTTAATGTTTTTTTAAATTTATATATATATATATAATATATAAATAAAGAGAATAAAAAAGAGAAATGATAACTATATATGTGGTATATATATATATATATAAATGATATATTTACAATATTTTCATAATTTTTTACAAAAAAATTTAGTGATAAGTTGATACTGGTTGTTATTATTATGGCAAAAAATTAATTTTAGTGTTAGGTTTAAATTTGAACCAACAACAATTAATTAACCACCTATGATTTGTTGTGAAATATTGTAAACGTAGCATCTCTCATACATATAAATATATATATATATAAAGAGAAATGATATGTCAACAACATTTTCATAACATTTTTACAACAAATTTTAAGTGACAGGTTGCTGCTAGTTATTTTGTTAACGCAAAATATAATCTTATTGTTATGTTCAAATTTGAACTAATAACAATTAACCACTTATGATTTGTTGTGAAAATATTGTGAACATAGCATCTCTTATTTATATAAATATATAATAATAATATATACATTTAAATATATAAAATAATATTTATATTATATTCAAATATTTTGGAATATGCCATAGAATATCCTAGGCGTATTCCGTGGTTTTCTTTACCGCTCAAACTCATTCAGTTCCTTTTTTTTTTTTTTTTTTTTTTTTTTGTGTGCTGGAATATTATGGAAGAAGCACTTTTTGGACCTATAGTGGCGTTTACTATAGGTCCCCCTTTTTTTGCTGGATTCTTTTTTTTTTTTTTTTTGGCTAGGCTATAGTGGCGTTTGCAAACGCCACTATAGGTCCTACTGTTACAAGGGCCTCTAGTGGCGTTTGTCAAACGCTACTATAGGCCCTATACAACCGAAAAAAAAAACTCCTCTACTCATTTTTTTTTTTCATAAAAAAAAAAAAAAAAAAAAGAGAATAAAAAATATGCTTACATTGAATTGTTCCCATAAATTTCGATGTCATACTGTTTTATAAAAAGTAATATTGTAGGTCAAAAAAGTCTTATATAAATGAGAACTTCTACGTCTAGCCATGAAAAGAAGATTTAACTTTCAACCTTGCCATTTTAATGAAAATATTGAAGATTTCAGAAAAGATCAAATATTACCACTACTTGTTGAACAATCACAGATAATATTTCTCACTGAATTCAAGAAAATATCAAAAAGAAAAATGAAATGTTTGAAGAGTTAATTAAGATGATTAATGAAGATTGTACAAAGAGCGAATTATATCTCTCGAATGGGGACATTATCAAAATTGAAGGTGAACCCATAAGCCAGGGCCCAATTATTTTTATAGTGTACGTCAAAATATATTTATTTAATTTATTGAAAATTAGTTTTTGGGTAAATTATAAAATATATTTTTGAACTTTTGGGTTGTTTGGATTTTACACCTTAAAATTTGTGAAATTAAATTAAAAAAAAAAATGCTTTGATACTCCTGAACTTTAATGTAGTGGACATAACACTCTTTAAACATTTTTTTTTTTGGGGGGCCAATTTACTCAAAATCTTTGTGCAAGAGTCAAATTAATACCTCTGTTACTTTTTCGTTAGATTACTAACATAATAGTCACATGCGATGCACGTGGATTTCAAAATACCAAATCTAACTTCATGAACTGATGATAGGAGGAGAGAGAAACCTAGGGTCAAGTTTACATAGGGCAGCCAATTAAAGTTGAACTAGACCCATCGTTCGTGGTCTCGCTGGAGCTGGAGCTCATGTCCCGCCGACGACTCACCATCCAGAGCTGGAGTCGGACCCACAACACCATCAAGCTTGGGTTCTAAGGTGGATGGGTTTGATTTTAGCATTTTTAATTAAGAGTTATTTTTTGGTTGTGAACTCTGAAGGAGATAGTTTAGTTGAGGAATTTGATGAGACTGGTGTTTGATTTTGTAGTTTATTTTTGCTTCAATCATAAGTTCTGTTATGGTTGTTTGCTTCTTTTTATTGGGTTTCTGCTATTTGATTGATTATGTAGATAGGAAGGTTTTGATTACACAGATGGTGCATTTTGTATTGCTTCGTTTTTTTTTTTTTTTTTGGAGTTTTGTGTTAGGTCCTAACTGACTTGCACAGAAGTTGGATGCGGCGGGACACGAACTCCGGCTCTGGCGAGACCCCGAACAGGGGTCTGGTTCAATCCGCTCTCTCTCCTCCTACCATTGAAGTTCATGGGATTATATGGGATATTTTCAAATTAATTGTCAAAGACACCTTTCTCAATTAATGTTGACTATTTGTCAAATCCAATTTTGTTGTTGGGCAAAAAGGCTTTGTAGTTTGTACCCATCCTCCTCTTATAATTCTGTCTTCTTAATCATCCGTTGATAATACTCGATAAACTGTTAGTATTACTCTCATTATTCTTTATGTCAATGATATGATTATTATTAGCGATGACACTAAAGGATTTGCACACTCTCAACATTTTTTTTTTCACTTAGAACTTTGAAATTAAGGTCTTGGGAACTTTGATCTAGTTCCTTGGTTGTGAAGCCATTGCCACATTTAATGGCTATTATCCCTTTCAGGCAAAGTACTTATTCAATCTCCTTTCCAATGTTGGTCCCATTGATAACGAGACCATCTCCAATACCATGGAAATTATTGTGAAGTTGAATTCCTTTGATGCTGAACCCTTTCGGATCCACGCTATATCAACAATTGGTTAGTAGCTAGCCATATCTATCTCACTCTCACTATGATACGGCTTGACATCACTTACGTTGTCCACTTGGTCAGGCATTTTATGGCTACTTCCTGCTCCACCCACTTGCAAAACGATGACAACATTGATTTAGATGAAATTTGTAAAGCAAGATGATGAAAGTTATGCAAAAGAAATAATTATTGAGTCCAAATTTGGTAGGGATGAAGTATAAAAAAAACTCATGTTTTACAACATTCAATAAGAAATTGCCATGTCGGATTTTCACTTAAAACTCAATACATCATTTTACATCTGACATCTCAATAAACTCTCAATTTGGTTAGATTTTAAGATGAGTATTAGAATTGATTGGGTGTGGTTGTACTTATTCTTTTATATGTGATAAGATAGTGTAGCATGTTGAGATTGGATTGGAGGATATAAAACTTAGGTTTTATATCAAGTCTTTATATATCATTATATGATTCAAGCTTTGACAATTATGGATATGAGTTAAGGAGTAATAATTAAAAAAAAAAAAAAAAAACTAAAGGTAAGGAGTAATAATTAGGGTGCGTTTAGGAACAGCTTATCTATATTCTATATATACATATAAAACCGAAGTTTTTGGAGCTTCAACAAATTTCCACCTCAACACAATATAAAAATAATAAACATAAACCAAAAAAAAAAAAACATTTTCAAACTTAAAAAAAAAAAAAAAAAAAAATTTTTTTTTTTTTTTTTTTTGCTTTCAGCCGTATAAGAAGACTTGAATCACTGTTTACGGTACTGTGCGGCTACTGTTCAATGAACAGTAGCCGCATTTGTTGACTTTTGTCAATGAACAGTACATTTGTGCACTGTTCACGGACCCACAATTTTCACTTTTCAGCAACTTTTTCATTAAAAATGGGTCCCACGATACTATTAACACATTTAAAAATTATTTTGCTATAGTGTTTTTAGTTTTCAGTTTTCAATTTTCAGTTTTCAGCTGCATCCAAACGGGCCCATACACTCTGCCCTCTTTTTCTCCAAAAGTCACGCAAGAGCTCCTTCTACCAGCTCCCTCAACCCAAAGCTCCTCCTCTACCAGCTCCCCTAATGTTCAGACCCACGGCAAATCTCCTTCCTTAGACCCACGGCAAAGACCACTTCTTCTTCCTCCAAAATGCAGACCACCAACCACCGTAGAGATCTCCTTCCTCAGACCCACGACTGAGCATCCAAAGAATCAAAACCTACTATACCCACCTTTCCCACAAACCAACATATATCTCCTTCCTCAGACACACGGCAAAGACCACTACCGCAAGCCAGAAACCACCCACATGCAAACGCCGTCCCATTTGCCGTTGATCTCATCCAGCCAATCGAAACCGACTCAGCCAGCCCAGTCGGTGATGCAATTTATAGGTTTCATTCTTAATTTTTGTTCTTCGATTCACTTTTATTTAGATTTAATATTCCTGATTAATTTTTGCTTTTTTTGTTGCCTTTCTCTTTAGTCTTTTCCTCCATTCGAATCAAGGTTAAAGTTATGGTATACATTTGCCTCTGTACTAAATTTCTGAATTTTTTTAGTACATCTATTTGTCTATGTACATCTAATTTCTAATATTGTAGTGTTCTCTTTACATTTAAAGAACTCATGAAACTCAATTTGAATTTGGCTTCAATTTCTTCCAACTCTGTCAGTTCAGTCTCTTCGCTTTGCTCTGTAGTCAGTAGACTCAAGTTACAGAGAACACGTCATATTGAATTATATGTTCTCTTCTTCTTTTCTTTTTTTTTTTCTTTTTTTTCTTTTTTTTGTGTTCTCTAAAAATCAGTTTAAGATTTTATTGGGTGATTTGAATGGTGCCAATGAGAAAATTATCATTTACCAAATTCATGGTTCAGTTAATAGATCGTAATTGTAACTTGTGAGTATTTAAAATTCATATTTTTTGCATTAGATTCAGGTTTAGAGTTTTATTATGGATTTTTCTCCCAAAAGAAGTAGATTTAAATGTTGTCTTCTTGAACATATATATCCAATATAAACTATGCAAATATGCAATAAACTAAACTCAAGTGGTTATTTACCCGGTAAAAAATCAAAATTTGATGATTTTTGATATGCATTCATTCATCTTATGCATTTAATTGTAGGAAAAGGAAACTGGGTACTGATTATTTCAAGAAACAACAAAGGATCCTTGAAGGTTGTTTGGATATGCTCTCTTCTAAACACACAGCAAATATATGGTTGCTGTTTTAAATCAATTTTCTGTTTTTATAGTTTGATTGAAGGAACATGAGAGAGTTTGAATGTCAATGTTGGTTATAATTTCTTTGTACTGATTCTGATGTTGGGTTTCTCCCAATTATGAATATTCATTGGTTAGAAAAGTAAGTGAACATGAGGAAACACATTTGGCATATATCACTAAATCAGTTATATCAGTTTTGCAAATGGAGGATCTTGATCCATTTAATGTAGTGCACAGTAGCTCAAAAAGCAGTTTATAAATGGAGGATCTTAATTTATTTCATTTTAGGTTCTTTACGCCCAACTAAAAAGCTATGAATGTTTTTTTGCAGAAAAAATATAGCTTCATTGTTTATGTTTTGATGTTTTAAGTTCAAACTTAGAATAGTTTGGATTTCTTAGGTTTCTTTTAGTTTGGATTTTTAAGCATGGATTGAGGTTGCAAATTCTTTTTAGTTTGAATACCTCTTACTAAAACACTTCTCTCTAATAAAGAATAAGATATTAGGGGTGAGAAAATTGGATGGGGTAGATTTTTGTAGGCCATTGACCCAAGTTTTTGGAGATTGTAGAAGCATAAGAGTGTTTAAATTTATTGGGAGACCATATAATCGAAGTTAAACACTTAAACTTAACTTTCCAAAAGAAGCATATAAAAAATTCTAAAAATTTCTATGCATGTCCAACATCTTTAGGAGGTAATTCAATGTCAGCTATGTTGGTTAAGTTGGTACCCCGATGCAAGGGAATGTCAGCATCAAATTCTTTGTTCTCAAGATTGATTGATTTATATGCATCTCAAGATTCATGTAATGCTCATTGACTTTACAGGACACAGGAACTTTCTCAGGCTTGGCCCTGGCATTGTTATTCTTCTCAGCATTTGATAGTCCTGAATCCTCCTTAGTTTTACCATCATTTTCTTCTATTTTCCCTTTTGATCTAGATTTATTGGCACTCAAGGAACATCATTTGAAAATTGAAAAGTGTGTTTTGGAGTTCTTTTTCTTGGAGAGGACTTCACTATCCCATTTTGTTTGTTTTAACTTCTTTTCAGAGATCTCACAAACTTTATGCTTTTTGGGCTATTATTACTTTGATAGGTGTGGGATGATCACATTATAATATTGGTGTCTTGGAACATCTTAGTTTCACTATTTGATGCTGGTGATAGACATGTCTCCCATGTGAGAATAAAGGGCCGTACATTAAGGAAGGTTTTGGAGTCCTTTAAGGCCTAAAGTAAAAAAGTCTAAGTGGCACAAAATATGGGAAAGTGTTTGTTTGATATGAAGGTTGTTTGATATAGGGGTCCTGTCAAAAAGAAGTTTAACTTGCAACTTGCAAATTAGAATGCAGTAATTCCTAAAAGGACACGTGCAATAGTCAAGTTTTTTGGGTTGTGATAATTAGCCTTTTGAAATAAGTTGTGTATGTTTTATTATTATGTGTCATCATTACTTTTGAAATCTATTTGTTACTTTTTTTACATGATTCACATTTTTAATATATTTACAGTCTCTACAATACTATGTCTAATATCTTTATGTAATATAACAGGTTGATGGAAAATACATTTGTTTTAAATTGAAACAGAGAGGAATTAAACTCTTATACTTAGTTATTTGAGGATACAGCTTTACTTCAACCTTTTTTTAATATAATGAATACATTGAATATTTAGTGGAAGACACGAAATAAATGAAATTGAAAAATTAAAAAAAAAAAAAAAAGCCATAGCAAAAAGACATGGTATTGGGACATTTGCCCAATATGTGCAAATAAAAAACTATTGGGAGAAGCTTAGCTTAAAACAGTTGCGGCTTTGAGAGATGATAAATTATTTGGTTATGTATTAAAAAGACCAGTGTACTCAATTGGTCCAATAGTAACACAATCAGGTAACTCGCCAAGAATGGCTTGCTTTTGATTGGTTAAACAAGCAACCAAATGATTCTGTGGTGTATGTGTCATTTGGGAGTGGTGCAACACTGTCACATGAGCAAATGACTGAGCATTTGTCTTTTTTTTTTAATCTAGAAAAATGTATATTTTGTTATTATTTGATGGGGTTACAATTCTAATGTCACATCATTTGGAGGTTCATCTTAGTTTTTATTTATTTTTAATAAAAAATATTGGTAGCATTCCGTGCATCGCACGAGTTAGCGACTAGTTTAGTTGAAATTGAAAACTTTTTACTGAAAGTGTAGAAGAAAAAAAGTTAAAAGTTAGCTAAGTAGTAAATAGATCTATGAATAATACCAAAAAAAAAAAAAAAAAAAAAAGAGCTAAAAACTAAATAAGTTGAAGCAAATAAACTATTCCAAACGGCTCTTAGTTGTATTAATTATAACTACAAATCTACAATACATATATTGTAAAAAGAAAAGTACTTTTATTAATAATTTATTAGTTTACACGTTCAAATTTACCGTGTTTTTGTGTGTTTTTCTTGCTATTTGCACACATATTGCCTTCATTTGAGGGAATATATATATATATATATAACATTATTTAATAAATTATTAAATATATCCCAACTTGTACTTTTATAGGACTTATCCATATACCATATTAATTGATTCCGAAGACTTTTTGCTATGTTTGGGCAACCACTTGGTCCTTCCTCTCAAAATCTCAAACCCGTCCTCAACTCGTAGCAAGTGATNATATATATATATATATATATAACATTATTTAATAAATTATTAAATATATCCCAACTTGTACTTTTATAGGACTTATCCATATACCATATTAATTGATTCCGAAGACTTTTTGCTATGTTTGGGCAACCACTTGGTCCTTCCTCTCAAAATCTCAGACCCGTCCTCAACTCGTAGCAAGTGATCAAACTCTACCACTCCATCCTCTGTAGAGTGACTGGTGCCATCTTTCTTAAGTTTAGTCAAGGACTGAAGTATGCTGTTCCACCCACACTCCTTTCGATATTCCAAAGTCATGACAGAAAGGTTGTGACTCGCCAAGATTGAGCGAGGTGCACTCTGACAGAATGGAACTTTGAGACCATATGAACAAAATAAATGTAGTCTGTAGAAGATTTGAATTGATATGATAGAGCAGTAATGCAATTTCACCCTCTCTTATAACTTCGTTGGAGATTTGCATATATTTCAGCATATTATTTCTAACATATTATCATCATATATAGAAGTTTAAAAGAAAGGGCATAATCTAGATTCTAAAATGAAAGTCAAGAAATATCCTAACGATGTACATTGCAAGCTGTGTTTGGTTTGGTGGAAATTGATTTGGAAAAATATTTTTGCATTTACGGTGTTTGGGTAGCAGAAAATGTTGGTTAACTAGAAATTGTTTTCCAATTGACCATAAAATAAAGGCACTTATGGCAGAAATTTGTTTATGTTCATTTTTTTGTAAACCGTTTTTATCCTTACCCAAAACTTATTAACGAACCTCCACCTCCAAGTCCACCCCCCAGTCCACCCCCCTCCCCCTCCCACTATCTGCCACCCAACAACCATCGCCCACTAAGTCCCTAGTCTCGGTGGCCATCCATCGCTATTGGTGATCAACCATTATTGCTGATGGCCACCGGTCACCTCAACTCTGTTTCCCATGACGATTTTTTATCTAAAATTTTTATTTGTTTATTTTATATATGTGCTTGGGAGATGAAAAAGTGTGAGAAAGTAGTAGATTATATGTTTTCCATAGAATATTAAAAAATGTAACCAAACACTGGAAAATATTTTCTGGAGTATTTTTAGGAACGTAACCAAAACTTGAAAATAATTTATTTTCCTTACAATTGGAAAATATTTTTTTTGTCAAACCAAACACAACCTTTTTTGGAGATTTGTGTGTGTGTGTGTGTGTGTGTGTGGTGGTGGCAACTGAGCTTTGAAAGTTTTGAACTAACTTGTGTTGTTATATCTACTTAAGTTCTGACCAAAGTGAGAAACCCCTAAACATGGAAATAAGATTATTAACAGAATTATGTACAAACAAAAAGACATGATTGATGATTAAGGATCTACCTCAAGAATCCAGCTAATGTATTTCACATGGTTTACGTGATAATTGATATCCAAATCATTCCATAAAGGCTGCATATATTTCAAGAACAAATTAGGAGAGTTGTTTAAATTGAGTCATTATGAATAATTGCTCAACAAATTCAAGACGCTTACCCTTAAACCAGTTCGGATATAATCCGCCGTCTCAAAGTCCAAATGCTGGAGTTTTTTCTTGGCCTTATTAATGATAGGGTCACTTTTAAAAACGAGATGCTTCATTTCTGCACCAACTTCCTTTTCTAAAGATATTTTCCTTGTCTTCGTATTCATCATCATATACAGGCTGCATATAGCCAAAATAACTCCAGTGAACGGCGTAATATACTCAAGAATCAATGAATTAGCTTCAAACAAAGATATAGATATATAGCATGCACATTTTTCAACCTGGTTGCTCGAATAAGAGTTTCGCCTGTCTTGTAATCACGGACAAGCCAGTCACATTCTTTTCTCTTTCCTGACGCAGAAGCAAACCAATGGTCCACTTGAACAACATCAGCCCTTCAAACATAGTCATCGCATGTCTTAAAAGGATATAAATTTAAGACTTGTTAAGTGCAATTATTCCAAAGTGCACAATTGTTGCAAAAACATATAATGTAATTCCAGTTCAACATCATGAATCTTTAATATATCTTTGTTTTGAATTCTTGCAACTAAACAATACACCCTACTCGTTGTATGCAGGAAAAGAATTAAATCAGCTAATTAGTTATGTTTGATTTCAATAAATGAAAGAGGATATACTTGCTTTTAACCCTATGGGATACCAGGGATATATAATACAATCCATTGGAGACTATGTCTCAAAACACTCTTTCCATCTTCCCTCTGTTCAGAGAGAGAAAGAGATATTAGAAGAAGAAGGATAAATGATGGTTTAATATGAAATAATCAAACATCATGAATGTCCCACCCAAAATGAGTCTGTATACCCATTATTTCTATTCATGGGCATGAAGCTTGAAATTTCTGTCTCATCATGACCATTACATCTCACACGCTGCAATTAAGGAAGGGGGAGGAGATCCTAGAGACCATGGTCAGACCTGAATCCTATATAAGCACTAGGCCACATGGCCCACATCCATTCCATGGTATGAAAGAAAAACCCTAATTACTTGATTACTTTCTTGATATTAGGTTTAGTGAATTTTGACTTAAGTATCAGAGAAGTTTAGCTTAGCGCCGCTCCCATGCGACCCTAATTGAGTGTTTTTGTCTTTCATAGGTCTTATGAAACTTAAATTGGATGCACAACTCATTGGGATTCATGAATATAATATTTTTGGATCAAAATATATTATTAGGGTGATACTTTGGTTTCAATAGAATTTATATAAAAGTTTAATATAATTAGTGAGAATATATTCCAATTAATTTTCAAATTAATAAAATTCTCTACACAATTATGCTGATAATTGAAAAGGCATGTATAGGTTACCATGTAGGCAGACGCTCCACCTCAATTTGCAATCGATAGACCACCCATACAAGGTCCTTTGTATGCATCTCTGGTGTACTACCAAGACCACTGGCCTGCAGCCCCAAACTCTTAAGGTGGTTAATTGTTGATTCCTACAAGGACAAGAGCCAGGAAAGTTAAGGCTTTCAATTGGTACAATGACTTAATTTAACTCATTAAATTACGATACCAGATTTAGAACCTGCAAACGATTCACTAAGGCTTCTATGGAAACTTTGCCATCAGGGTCTGACTCATATGATCTAAGTAAGAAGTTTTGCTGGAGTACAAGCCCTCCATGCAGCAACTTTCCACCAAATGTGTCCATAATTAAATCAAGCTGCCTTGGATTCAAATTCAGTTCTTTTTGCCTTTTCTCAGTATCTGCGCACGGCAATCATATTGTCAATAGCAAGAAGTGAAACCAATCAGCAGAGGCAGAGCTAAGATTTAGTCCCTAGTGAATTATAATTGTAGTCGAAACCAATCTTTTACACTTACGTGTGAGCCACATAACGAAACAACATCATAAAACATATATAATACGTGTAATGCACAACATGATACAATCAGGACTTTTACTAAATGGTACCATTTTCCTCGGGAGGATCATTAGTCTGCATCTTAACTGGCAAAGCACGGTGAGAAGCAAAGTTGAAATTATTTCCATTAGTATTTAGGCTGTTGCTTCTTCCTTTCCAACACATGGTGGGGTTATTCTTTGAAGTGGACAGTGATGGGAGGACCAGCCTGAAGACTGTCGGGGTGACCAAAACTGTTACCATGGATTGATTATATGACCTCCTATTAGAAAAAGCAGCGAAAAAATAAAGTAAAAATGGTGAAAAAATGGTGAATTTTCTGATGAGTAATTTGAACCAAATCCTAATTAAGTGGAAACCACTCAAATTTATAAGAAAGTATCAAATGAAATCATCACAAATGGTCTCTAGAAAATTCTGAATGAATCTATAATACCTAAGGGGAGTAACTTAATTTATACATTTTCAATATAACGTTAATTTCTTCGCTAGATAGGGACGCGCCAAGCTTAGAGATTATTTATTTATTAGGAGTAGGTTAGGGATTAGCTTAGTGGGGACAAGGAGGCGGATATGCTACCCACGCCTACTATTGTCTCTCTCTCTCACACACACACACATATATATGCAGCCTAAAGTTCTTTGACAGATCAAGTTCCTATAAAATAATTGGCAGGATTACAATTGAGCATTGATCCCCTGGATCATCCAATAAAGTAATAATAATAATAAAAAAAAAGCATTTGTTTGTGAAGAAAATAAGGCTTTTCTTCTTCGCCAACTAATCTATATAGATATGTATTGCAGTTTTAAATGGTAAATTATATTCTCCTTTTTTTAAAAGTAAATGTGTCTGTCTCAATCTCAAACTTTTTTATTGTTGGGTACATGAGTCAAAACTTGGGAGGGGTGGTAATTGCTTACAAGTTACAATCTCAAACCTTTTTAATGCATTGCTTGAGACATTTACTTGTCGGTAGAGAGGCATGAGAGATAACACCGACAACTTGCTCTAATTTTTTTATGATTTTCATCAAACGTTTTCTTAAGCCTTGTATAATGCTATACTTGTCTTTTATGAAAATGTCCACGGGCTCTACAACGGAGCAACACGTGCGAACCTTCTTCAATTGCTACTTGTATGCTTCATAATCTTTGTACGTCATTCTGGTTTTTTTTTTTTTTTTTTTTTTTTTGGGCGGCAACCAGGGACGGATCTACTAAGGGGCAGGGGCATTGCCGCATTGCCCCCCCCCCCCCCCTTCTTCTTTTCAAATTAGCTTTTTTTCCATTTTTTTTTTCATGCCCATATTTTAGAGTTTATAATTGGCCCCTCTCAAATTTTTGAATTGGTCCAAATAGCCTAAAAGAAACTAATCACTTAACCATTTCTTTGGACCCATGGCCCTCCATAGTCCAAATACAACACAACAAAAAATCCACAAATCACCAATATCATAATTCAATAACTCATAACCAAAAAAATCTCATAGAAAAATAAATTCCCTTATGGGGGTGACAATAATTTATATAACTTTTTAATTGATTTATAAATTATGGGAAAGTCAATTACAATATTTAAATTTTTTTTCAAAAGATAAAATGCAAAATTCTTTTAGAAGCCAATATTGATGATGTAGCATTGCCAACTCTTAATATTAATATCCCAATTTTTTAAAATCCTCAAACAAAGTTTTGAAAACTTCATTAGTGTGATTTTTAGTTGCATCCAAAAGTATGGGTTTATCATATTGGTGAGTTGGTTAATGTGATAAAATCAACATATTAATTTCAATTATCCAAAATTTGGAGTTCCGAAGTCCTCTTCTTTTTTTACTCTCTTCTTCAAAAAGGTTTGAATATCATATTGTGACTTTCAACTTTTTTGGTTCATATTATTTCCTTCTTGACTTAAATATTTATGGTAATAAAGTGCAATTGTTTTGTCTACCATAATTTTTTTTTTTTTTAATAAACCATGTCACTTGAAATTTTTTTGGTTCATGCTTTCGCCGCCCCTAGGTTCAAATCCTGGTTCCGTCCCTGCCGGCAACCTTTGGAGGTGGTGGAGGAGAAAGAGAGAGAGAAACGAAAATAAGAGAGAGAGAGAGTCAGAAGTCAAACTTTTTTTTTGAATTTAAAGATAGGTTTAGAAGGTAATAAATGAGGATAATTAATTAGATTCTAATTAAAATATTCGTAATAATTATAATTTTTTTTAACCATTAGATCTCCTTAAATCCAATAGTTTAAAAAATATGTAGCTTTTTAGAGTTACATTAGATGTAACTTGAACTCATCTCTCTTTCTCTCTTTCTATATATATATATATATATGAGTTATGTTCAAGTTATACTTGGTGTAATTCTAAGTAATGTTACACCATCCAATAACTTGTTATTAAATTAATATTTTGAAAATCTAACCGTTGAATTATATGTTTTATATGTTCTTAACATGCATGACAATTTTCATATCAATAAGATGCTATTTACTATTTGATCCATAAATTTATCTTTTATTCATTATTTTAAACTACAAAAATTTGAATTTTAAAAATTGATTGATAACATGACTATTAATATTTGATTACCTTGAAATTTTGCAAGTATGAAAAATATACGAAGATAATGTAATCTAACGGTAGATTTGTTAATATTCGCATCCAATTAAAAAATTTTGAATGGTGCAACATTACTTAAAGTTACTTAGGTGTAACTTGAATTCAACCATATATAAATATATATATATATATATATAGGGTTGGGTTCAAGTATATTATTTAAATTATATAAAGTTATATATATTTAATCATACAAGCACACAAGGGCGTAGCCAAGAATGGGGCCGAATTGTAGTATTATACACTAACCATAGTTCATATTGAATACAAAATTATCAACTTTGATATATTATCATATTCTTAAATATTAATAAACATACAAAATTTTTATAGTTCATTATAGGCAAATACAAAAAATCTAATAAAAGAACATTTCACATCAAAATTATGCTCAATAATCTTTCATGGAATAAATATAGCAATACAAAAAAAAAAAAAAAAAAAAAAAAAAAAAAAAAATCTTAATAAACAAAAANAAAAAAAAAAAAAAAGGATAAAATATATTAATTAACAAAGGTGCTACAGGGCCACAGGCTTACAGCATTCACAGTTCTCATGGTACAGTTACCCTCTGTATCTGAGGCAAAAGAAATTTGCATCCTCCCCGGAAGGTTGTAAAATCTTCTAGCATCACTCTTATAATTTGAAGCCTTTGCGATCAGATTACTTTTTTTTTTCCCATAAAAATCTTGGATTATGACCCTTACATTAAGAAAGTTACAAAGAAAATTTTCCACTACAAAATTATATGAAATGGGTTGCAAACCGGTATGCACCAATTCACATATGTGCTCAACATTAAATTATAAGATATCCATGAAATAATAAGAAGGCTAGAAAGACAATATGAATCCTCTTGTTGCCAAAAAATGCAAGTTTTAGAGAAAGCGCCACAAACCTGTACTTGGAGCTGAAGCTGCTTTAGGTATTCAATAGCTTCATCAAGCATCGAAGCCTTGTCTGTCTGCCGACATTTAAAAAATGAAGAAAAAAATCAATCCTAATAAATTGGAACCAATCAAACTTTGTAAAGACCAAAGTTGGAAGCGTATGTATTTGTGTACCTTATTCGAATTTGGAATCAGATTTTGCAATGCCTTCATTTTCTCATTAATCCTGCTCCTCCTCCTCTGCCCAACAACCCCACACATAAAAACCCAAAAAAATAAACATAGGGAAAATGAACAAAATTAAAACTACACCCTATCTTACGTATCAAAAAAAAAAAAAAAACCTACACCCTATCACAAATTTAAAAGAAAAAAAAAAAAAAAAAAAAAAAAAAAAAAAAAAAAAGAACAAAATCTTAATAAACAAAGAATATGCATAAAAATGTGTATATATATGTATGTATATGTATATGTATGTGTATATGTATCGAAGCACAGTGTAGAAGAAAAAAACAAAAATGAAATCATAAGACACATCCATATAGGTGCTTTTTTGTAGGCTAAAACATAAAATTAAACAAAATAATACTAATGGTAAAAGAATAATGATGATTGATGTAGGGAGATGATTTATTGGTGTTAAGAAATTTAGACCCGGTTGATAGAATTAACAAGTTTTAAACCCAAGTTGTTAATTAGATTTATTATGAATAAAACTTATGAAAACAAACTAAAATCAATATCATGTCAAAATCATGTGAAGCGGAAAAGTAAATAAGACAAGATATGATGACCCAAGAAAACCAATGAAACAAACTAGTTTCACAGTAAAAAAAACCTGGGGGAGAAACTTTCCCGAAAAGCAATCCACTATAGTAAAGATAAGTTTCTGATATAGTATAAAACTTTTGTCCTTAGACTCTATAATCCCCGTAAATGAACTTACAGTAGAAACCTTTTATTGCTTTAGAACCTCTGAACTCTTCAATATATGAACGCCACTCTTTTTTCACGTATCCCAGTACGTGACTAATCAATGATGCACGGCTCCCAGTACATGATTAACACATCAACTTGAAGAAGATGTTGGCTGCAAAGTTCTTCACTTCGTCAACAATAAAGATCAAGAAGCACTTGGTTACAAAACCCTAAGGTGCAAAGATGCAGCAGCTTCTTTCAGAGAGAATAAGGCATTGGTCGCTTTTTGCATGTGTTCTCCTTGTATTCTTGTATTCTCTTATGTGATGGCCTCTAAAATAGGCCTTATATATGTCTAGGGTTGTGAAAAAAGAAATCCTACACAAATACATAAGTATGGGCTGAAAATCAGATTTGAAAAACTGATTTTCACGATTCTCAATAGATACCTCGATAGATAGTATTTGTCGAGCCTCATTAAACCTCAATAGATAGCTATTTGTCGAGCAGCTATCGAGCTTTAATGAATCAGCACTTCTTTACTTGTTTCTTAGATAGATTTGCATGACTTCAATATTAGACTTGAACTCTTATTCTTTGAAGTATTAAACACATCCTAGATCTATCCAATTACAAGTAAAGTGCGTTTTGTCAAAAGATTAGCTAATTATATAAAATATTGACATATGTTCCTAACATGATTTACATATGTTCTAACAAGTGGGCTCGAATAATTGTGGACCAAGGATTAAAAATAAGTTCAATGTAGGTTAGCCCATTCTAAGGACAAGCCTCAAAGACAAAGTCCAACCTTAGGCCATAGATTGAATAATATGTCATCTTAAGTTCGAGGATCAAGCTCACCGAGGACCCCACCCAAGGACAAGACATCTACTAGGTCAATCAGGATGAAGCATCTACCAAGCTGTCGAGGAAGGTTCAATAAAATATTCTAGATTGTCTGAGGAAAATTGCTGAAACTTTTTGATGAATCTACAGTCACCTTTGCATTAATGAGGCTCACCTGTCTGGCACAATTGCATTTAATATTGAATGACTAACTTGAACAGTGAAAAGAGCCCTAAAAATCTCCTTTCATCATAAAAATGAGGAAGGAAAAGCCTAATGGGATAGGAATATCTCTATTTGTATAAAGATAGCACATCCTCGAGTTAGAGGTAGGTCAAATATAAGGAAAAGAAGAGAAGAATGGGAGACAGATAGGAAAAATCACAAAATAACTAGGAGAGAAGATTGTAGAGAAGGAGAGATAATTTCTAGAACACCTTAGAATGTTTTTTCTTGAGATAAAGCTTATAACATTGTTCCTTAGCCTAAATAATATACCTTTTTACGTAGTTGTTATGTTTATGTTTATTTTTCTTGTTCAAATCTCTCATTGTGGATTATTATCAACCCATAATACGAATTAGTTGTGACCCTTAAGATCCTTGTCTAGTTTTGGTTTGCACAATTGATAAAAGAGAGAGAGAAGAAAATGCACCTTTGCATATTCACTTCAGTAAAGAGTCAAGGAGATTATGTTGCACCTGGCTGAAAAATGGATTTATAGTTTTGGTTGTGTTGGGAAGAAAGAAATTTGGGGAGATCTCATTTTTTGGAGGGCTATATCCTATTCCTAGTATATTTGTAGGAGAAAATAAAATTTTGGGAGGGCTATGCAATGTAGCTCTGCCCCTGCAAGCACACATTCACACAAATAACATTATAGTAATAAAAAAATAATGCACGCAATCAATATTAGATACATACTCACACGTATCATCATATATTATTAATATTATTATATAATAAAAGTTGGGATTAGAAATCGTAGTTGTGCCAAGTGGCTGCACCAAAACACTATACGAAACTCCTAATAACATATGTACATTTTAAATATAAAATTTTGGAAACTAGATCATTATCTTTTGGAAAAAAACAAAAAGAAAAAGATTTTGAACTTTTGCACTATTTCGCTATCTTAAAGACCTATATTAATTTGGACTCATCTATCACATTGTTTGCTTTATATGCCTATCCTTATTTAAAAATAAAGTTATCAACAATTTTTTATTTTTTTGATATTTTTCTTCAAGTATATGTATAACTTGAGATTAAAGTATAGGGAATGATTTGATGAGATTTTATATCAGAGTTTAACTTGAAACTCTACTCTCTTAATAGTAAAATCATTTGGAAAAAAAATTATAAATATTTGCAGCTAAATGATACTTGGAAGGATGCCTACCATGAAAGCTGCAAGTTTTCTTTTCCTCCCCAAGATTATTTAACTATATAATTTTTTTCCCATTTCATTATGTTCATAAAATACATCATATTTTTTATCCTACAAGTAACTATCTTGGAACTCTTTGAAGTTATCGGACTTGAAGGGAGCTTTGAAAAACTTATTATTTTGACCATCTCTATTTGACCATCGAGGGAGGCATATATTTATTTGTGAAGTCATGGATGCTATTCATAGGTCATAAAGATTTTATTCCACGAGTATATGGAAATTCCCTAATGTTTGTCTTTCTATGTTTTCTTTATATTTATTTTGGGTATTAGTGATACTTTTTTTTTTTTTTTTTAAAGAAGAGTGACTTATTTTTTATAATTATAAAACATCATTGTTTTGAAAGTTACAAACTTATCATTATATTTGTTTCAAATACTTAAACATACAATGTTTAGTCCTCTTCCTCAACCTTTTCACCTTCCTCACCCCCTCCTTATTGGTAATTGGGGATGCTTTTCAAACCAAACCACCCGAGTTGGTTTAAACCTTTTTCTATTCTTGCTAGCTAGTAGCTACCAACTTAGATATGATTAAATGAATAGACCCTGGTTCGGGCTAACCTTCGAACACTACTATATTAATTCTTTTTTTTTTTTTTTTTTTTTTTTTTTGGTTGAGAAAGTACTATATTAATTCTAGTGGGCTATATCAATTCTAGATTATTTTTGTGATATCGCAGTTAACCTAGAACACTACTATATTTGTGGGCATCATTAATTAGTAACTAGCCTCCAAGCATGCCCGTTGTGTGTGCAGGCTCTTCTATTTTTTTTTGGATAAATGTTAATTTGCTTTATTATAATTTGGAAATATATATAGTTTTTATTTTTCAAAAAAATAAAAATGATAAACTTTAAAGATAAACAGTAACTGTAATTTCTTTTTTGAACATGTGTTTGAAAGTGGTGTAGTGATATAGAGAAAAGTTTTGGCAAGAAAAATAAGATAATCATGAGAGGAAAGGAGGCTAAATTTTAGGAGTTCTCTTAGTTTATTTATTTATTAAATTGGGGATATTTTACTTTTATTCGGATGAAAAAAGAATAAAAAAAATTCTAAATTTTAGGGGATAAAAAGATGAATGTGAAGGTTGAAAATCGTAAATTTTAGGAGTTCCCTTTTGATTTCAAAATGAAATTTGTTATTTAATATTTATGACTTTATTTCTAAGAAAAGTTACCTTTCATTAATGAGAGTATTTTTGAAATATATAAAAGTCCAATTCAAAGAGGGGAATTCTCTTATAAATAATATAGATAAGTAATAACCATGCCCATACAAATGGTTACGTATGTTTCATATATTAAATAAGTAAATGAATTCCTTCTCAAAAAATAAAAAAATAAAAAATAAGTAAATGAATCTATAATGTAGGGATAACTAACCAAAAAAGAGAAACATTTAAATAAGGGTGGCAAACATGTTGGTTTTGCAGTTTTCCAATTTTTTTTTTAATTTTTTTTTTTTAGAGAAGACAATTAACTTTATTATGAAAAAAGAGGCTAAATCAAGTTGAACAAAAGAGAAAACTGATGGTGGAACATTCTCCATCCATATTACACTATTTGGAAAATTTGCAGCTAACTAAGTCAAATAATGTGCTACTTTGTTACCCTCTCTCTTAGTATGAGAGTAGGATAATTCAAAAAAAAAAAAAATCCCTAAAAGACATATGCTTATGAAATAAGAAAACCGTAGGATGCCAAACCTAGTTCTTTGGTCTTCAAAGTTGTCGTTACCATACTTGAATCATCCTCAACAACAACTCTGTCCAAGCCATGTACGTTTTTAGACCCCTTAAAATACAACCAAATTAACTTGGTTAATTAGCCAAGTAATTAATTAGTCAAATTATCAAATCTAGGTTAACACAAATATATCATATCAATGTAAAGTGTGGAAAATAGAGAACACAAAGATATAATGACCCAGGAAAACCAAACTGGTAAAAACCTGAGAAGGATTTAACCTAGCTATCCTCAAGGTAAATCGAGTCCACTATGAAATAATTGAAGTTAACACAATTGCAACTTAGACCACTAACATCCTATTACTACCTCAAGTAAGAAACTTACTACCACAATCATGTGATAGTTTCAAGTTCACGGATTACTTCTTTCTTGGATTCATAGCAAGTACAAGCACTCCTGCTTGTGTATCTTTAAGCTCTTGGATTAGCAATTGAAACAATCATCAAGTTCTTGACATAGTTTTGATTCTTGATAACCCTAAGTATGTGTGAAGGCAAACACCTCTAGATCTCACAAAAGATTCACACACACAGCATAAAGAACAACCTCAAAACGTGGTTAGGGTTTTCTTTTTTATACTTAAGACAAAACATAAAACCTTACACGTCAAACAGTCTTAGGCTGAGTTGGAAAATTCTGCAAAAAAACAATCTGCACGACTTTTGATCGATCGAGCCTAATTTTAGATCGATCGAGCCAAGTAGATTTACACAGTAAATCCTGCAGGACACTCGATTCCAACTTTACATATAAGTACACTTTGAGTAAGTCTAAACAAGACTTAAACATTTTGATCATGGTTTGCCAACATTACAAATTGAAGTTCTAATACATTAGTTCCGAATTCCTTAGAACCTAACAAACTCCCCCTTTGGCAATCCATGACAAAACACAAACTTAAAAAAGTGTTCAAAGTTTACATAAAAACAGCCCATTACAAAAACATAGCCCAACATAACAAATTCAACCTAACTACTATCTATCAGTTGCAAGTGTAGATAGCAGCACGATTGAATCAACCTATATATTTCCTGAAACACTCAACAAACACATAAACGCATGTGTGGAAAATACAAGTAAAACAAAATTACTTCTTGATTTCACATAACACAAAATAAAAACATATATCATGAATAACCTCATAAATATAAATCAATAAGCAATGTGAAACAAGAAACATATACAATCAATGTATCTCCCCTTATAATGGACAACACAACCAAAAAATAAAAAATAAAAAATCAAGAGCCAAAAATGATAGATATAGAATGAAGCACCTAGATACAATCTAAAAGCTTCACAGCTCCTAAACATCAAAAATCTCCCCCTAACAACAAAAACTCTTCTACAAATGTACTCCCCCTTTTTGTGACGAATTACCAAAGGGCAATCAAAACACATCATCAAAAGGAGGTGGCGGAGGCAACCGTCTAATATGCTCCAAATCCAATCGCAAAGCACGAAGCTCATCAAGCATGTCCACCAAAATCTGACCATGAGCTGCCTGAGTGGTCATGACAGTCTCTAACATACGACGAAGGTCTGAATCATCCGAAGTAGAAGGTGGGGGAATAGCAGCAGCAACAGGGTTAACAGATGCCTCGGCAGTAGTATCACTTATAGAAGAGGGAGGAGGAGGTGCAACATCGGAAGACTCAACCCTAGGACATTTAGAGCTCTCTCTCATCTGAGTAGCCCTCTGCCTAAGAAAGGTGGTACCTATGGGAGTAATAGTATGGACAGGCTCAGATGTGAGAAAGTGCTCTAACCCTAAATGCAAAAGAATTCAATGAATAAAAAATGGAAAGAATAGAGCGTGAGCAGTAGAACTACTCCTATGAACCTCAATCAAAGAACGAATCAAAAGATAAGAAAAGCTTATAGGAGCATCAGAGACAAGGACATACAAAAATGCACAACACTCTAAAGGAATGGTGTGCAGATGAGAGATGGGCTAGATGGAATGGTAAGAAATCCAAAAAAAGAGATAATTAGTCTCGGTCAACTCATGAAAGGTGATCCGAGGATCGGAACCACACTGGATAGTAGTACCAGTAATAAATGACATAATGTCATCAAGGAGCGGAGACTTATCATAAGAGTAAATAGGATGTTGGACCAGCGACACCCCAAGAGCAACAGCCGTTACCAAAGGAGTAATGGTGTACTTATCACCCCCTATCCAACTCACAAGAGTATTGGAATCATAGGCGTGGATAGAGAGGTTTGAGTAGAAATCTCAAATCAAGGTAGTTGGAGGAGGATGATGAACATCCAACAGAGGAAGCCAACCCCTATGCTCAAAGTTTCTTTGTATCTCACCATCTAACTCATCTAACAAAACCTTTCTCTCAGCCTAAATATTCCTACGAAGGTTCAACTTCTCATAGGTCTCATGATGTTTCTCACTTAGAAATCTACCACTCTCAAGGTAGGAGCAGAGGGTGAAGGGGTTGACCTATTAGCTCTAGTCTTCCTAGGCATGATGCTAAGGATCAAAGGGACAAACACAAAAGAGATAGAGAGGAAAAAAAAAAAAACAGAAAAACCAAGGGTAGACTGCAAGTTAGCACAGAATAATATAGAAATAAAAATTCTATATGATGCATGAACAATATCTACACATAATGCATGCTCTAATGCAGTAAGAATAAGTTCAATTTTACTCCAAGATCACAAAATTGGCTTAAGCATAGAGTTTACATCAAAAACCCAACATTTGAAAAACCCATTCTCACAAAACCTAACAAATTGATCAAATGACCATTACATAAGAGAGATAACAGATTATAATCATCAATTGAATCAATCTAACAAGCCAATTTCATCAAATTAAGCTCAATTGAACAAAATCCCAAATTCGGGTAGTTTCAAGTCCTAGAAATTTCAAAATTTCCCAAATTAACAAATTGATCAAATTAATTCACATAGAGCAGTTGTATAATATCCCACAACAAAAAACCATTGACCAATTTCCAAAGAAAAGGCTTAAATCAACAAAAATCCAAATTTCCCTTAGGTTCGAAATTTCCCTTTAATGCATGGCAACAATGCATGAAAATAAGAAAATAAATGAAAAATGAGGGGTATAAAGGTCTTACCGGCCTTAGATGACAAAAATCCTTGAAGTAATTTGGCAAAAACAACAAAAATCTTGCTTGGAATCTTAGACCGATCGAATAGAGAGAGAGAAGCTTTTGAAAGTTTTGAAATAGTGTTTGACCACGTGAGAAACAAAAGGCTTTAAAAAACACTCTATACGATTTTTGATTGATCAAAAATTAGATTCGATCGATCAAAAATCACTTTCAATTGATCCAACAGCGATTGAGTAGGTTAGATTCAAAACAAAATTTTAATCGCATTTTCGACCGGTCGAAAAATAAATTCGATAAATCGAAAATCTGGAAAACACAATTTTTTGAAAAAATGAACAATTTTATGTAGAACTCAAAGCATAGTATTTTATGAATAAAATGCATGAGTATGAGATAAAATGCTTTTCAAAAAACACTTGTATTGAACCCAGTTTTCCCAAAAATAAGATTTTCAATCAATTATCCTTAAATTCTCAAACAACAAACATGTTTTGCATAAAACTCAAGAAATTTTCAAACTTGGTTAGCCAAACCAAAATCACACACAATAACCTGTATAAAGTTTAGCAAAGAGTAACTTGTGTAGTGTGTGCAACTAGCAAAAGCTTGAGATACATGTGAGGTGATATGTGAATAGGAATCAACCACAATCTCTACAAAATTCATCACATAAATTCAAAAAAGACTATCACCTAAAGAGTTACATCATATAACTCCCACATCTCCTAGAATAAAAGTTTGCAATCATGTAAGTTTCTTGATTTGCCTTATAATGTACACACAAATTTTATTTAATTAGAAACTTATTAAAGATAGCTGGGATAATGTACACACCAATTTTATTTGATTTAAAGTTATTATAGCCCAATTATGTACACTCCAATTTTAGCATTTAAACCGAGGCTACACCTTATGTTCTTTTTGTGCATGTGCTACACTTTCTCAAGTACAAAATCTTACGATATACACTAAGGTATTCACGATTGGCTAGTAAACAGTGATGAGATGGTTATTTATGCATTTCTTAATAAGTTCAAGTCCGACAATCAAAGGTATGTGACTTCAAGATCAAGATCATGTGATCAAAAACTATAAACAATTCCCAAACAACAAGCACTACAAAGCTCAAACTAGTAAAGTGCAAGAAATTAGCTCATCAAAGCTAAACAAGGTACATAAACATGTTATGCAAAAATAAATTGGCCAACCTTGATTTCAAATCCAAGAAAGATAATGCAAAACACATTTTGCTTCCTTTTTCCCTTTTATTTTTATTTTATTTTATTTAAAAAAATAACAAAAACAATCCTAGAATGAAATGCTTGAATGTTATGCAATGCAAATCCTAGAAAAACAAAACAGCAAAGAACAATGGTCACAAAGAGTAGAGCGATGAAGCACAAGGACCATGAAAGCTAAAGATGACTCAGGACACAAAATCACACCAACAACTTGACGAAGTTTCTCAAACTTACTTCTATCAAGAGGCTTGGTGAAGATGTCAGCATTTTGACGTTTTGTAGGGATATACTCAAGAGCCATAATCTTTCTTTCAACCAGATCCCTAATAAAGTGATATCTAATCTCTATGTGCTTAGTCTTAGAATGTTGAACAGGGTTCTTAGAGATATTGATAGCACTAGAATTATCACAATAGACATCCAAATACCAAAGACAAGAATCACGTGCCTTTAAGGCAGTTATAGTAGTATAACACACATAATTATCATCACATGTAATTATACCTAGATGCTCAAGGAAAGATTTAACAAAAGCAACAAAAGACACAAACCACAAGTGGACAAGTTGGAATACTAGCAATAAGATCTTTCAAGAATCCATGACAATAGGGGTCAAGGATCAGCTTTTAGATCAAAAGATCTACAACAAGAGAGCTACTTGCTCTGATACCACTTGTACGTTTTAGACCTCTTAAAACAAAACCAGATTGACCTAATTAATTAACCAAGTGATTATTTAGTCAAATTATCAGATATAGGTTAACACAAATATATCATATCAATGTAAAGTGCGGAAAATAAAGAACACAAAAATATGATAACCTAGGAAAACCAAACCGATAAAAACCTGAGGAGGATTTAATCTAGCTATCCTCTAGGTAAATCGAATACACTATGAAAGAATTGAAATTTACATAATAGCGAGTTAGACCACTAACATCCTATTGCTATCTCAAGTAGGAAACTTACTACCATGACCATGTGACAGCTTCGAGTCCACGGACTACTTCTTTCTTGGATTCACAGCAAGTACAAGCACTCCTACTTGTGTATCTTTAAGCTCTTAAATCAGCAACTGAAACAATCATCAAGTTCTTGACATAGTCTTGATTCTTGATAACCCTAAGTATGTGTGAAGGCAAACACCTCTAGATCTTGCAAAAGATTCACACACATGGCATAAAGAACAACCTCAAAACGTGGCTAGAGTTTTCCCTTTTATACTTAAGACAAAACATAAAACCCTACACGTCAAACGGGCTTGGGCTGAGTTGAAAAATTCTGCAGAAAAACAATTTGCACGACTTTTGATCGATCGAGCCAGGCAAATTTACATAGTAAATCCTGCAGAACACTCGATTCCAACTTTACATATAAGTACACTTTGAGTAAGTCTAAACATGACTAAAACGTTTTGATCATGGTTTGCCAACATTACAAATTGAAGTTCTAATACATTAGATCCTAATTCCTTAGAACCTAACAAGCCTAATTCAACTGCAAATTCCAATGCTTAAGTGGTTGCCATGGCCTTAATTTCAATAGCTTTTTAAGCTTGATTCAACTGTTGAGCCAAAGAAGCAATTACCTAATCATCACTGTTCCAATTAACAACACCAATGCCTGAGATGTTTGAGTTCGAGAAAACCGCCCCATCATAATTAACCTTGAAAAAATTTGCTTGTGGTGGCTTCCATAAGGCTCACTGGGCAAGGATCCGAGGAAGTGCAGCAGGTTGAACGGCTATATACTCGTCAAATCTACCCTTTGCAAATTGAGCTAGCTGATCAATGGAAAAATGCATCTACGGGGTTAGAATTTGATTTCTTTGAGTCCAAATGGACCAGGTGAGCATGGAGAATAATTCTTGGTTCTTGTCGTTCTTGATTATCTAAGCCATCAATTTGCTAAAATTCTGGAAAGTGATGTTAGCTCAAAAGTCCTAGGTAACAAATGCCCCCCACATACAATTAAGCTTGAGATAGCTCCAAACAGTGTGGATTGGACTCTTCAAAGGTACCAAACAACGATCACAGGTATGGTCATATATTACTTTGCAGTGAACCAAATTACATTAGTTGGAAGCGAATTTTCGCAAGCTCTCCAAATAAAGTGTTTAACTTTATTTGAGGAATTTAGGGACCAAATTTCTTTCCATAGACCTTCTTCATAAATAGGTGGTTCATCATGAATAGGACTTGCATCTTTTTCTTTGAGAAATCATTAGCCAGCCTTGTAAGAATATTGTCCATTCTGTGCTAATAGCCAGAAAATAGAATCAGCCACATCATTCTTTGACAAAGGAATTTTTTTGATGATTTCAGCTTCTTGAGGAATAAAAATTCCATCAATCATCTCATGGTTAGTTCTAGTTTCTAGATTTATCAAACAATCAACTATAGCCTCTTACATTGATTCCAGAATAGGTGAAATGATTTTAGGAGAGTGTTTAATGGGCAGCCATCGATGTTGCCAAATTTGGATGACTCTACCATCTCCAACCCGCCAGCAAGCACCATCTAGATAATGTCTATACCTCTCAAATTGCTTTTCTACCCATAAGAACCCAAAACTGACTCCTTTGCTTCCAAAATAGAACAATGTGGGAAAAATCTTGCTATAAAGACTTTGTAGAAAAGAGAATCAATATTAATCAAAAGTTGGCAAGACTGTTTGGCCAAGAGAGCATCATTAAAATAGATTAAATCTTTGAAACCCATACCTCTAGCCATCTTTGATTTTGTTAATTCCTCCCAACAAATTCAATGTATTTTCTTCCTATTCCCATGTTGTCCCCTCCAAAACTTCTTGACCATGGCTTCAATTTCATGACACAACCCTATAGTGAGTTTGAAACAACCCATAGCATATGTCTCATTCACATCATCCATACCCTCGTTATGGCAAAGGGATGATGTACCCACTTCGGAATTGAAACAGATCCTATAGAGCAAAACATATACAGAGAAACATAAGATAATTTGCACACACATATTCATAGGAAAGACATATAAATAGATATTAAAAATAGCATTCATGGCTTTGCTATTAAAAGCAGCTAACTCTTTTTGAGATGTTAACCACTCACTAACAGGAGTAGTCGGTTTCTCCCATCTGTATTCAACGGAGTTCCACACTCTCTCATCAATAGATTTCAGGAAGGCTTTCATCCTTACTTTCCAGTAGGCATAGTTGTTCCCATCAAAGTGAGGAGGGATCACAAGAGAGTGACCGTGTTTCATGACGACAGGGGTCAAAGATCAACTCTTAGATCAAGATATCTAAACACAAGAGCTAACCCTCTCTGATACCACTTGTATGTTTTTAGACCCCTTAACACAAGTTATTTAACCTAGTTATTTAGCCAAGTGATTACTTAGATAAATTATTCAATTCTAGGTTAACACAATAATATCATATCATGCAAATAATGCGGAAATGTAAAGTATACCATGATATGATGACCCAAGAAAACCTAATCGGTAAAAAACCTGGGGATGATTTAACCTTGCTATCCTCACAGTAAAAACATATCTACTATGAAAGAATTGAAGTCATTACAATAGAACTTAGATTACTAACATCCTATTGCTACCTCGAGTAGAAAACATATTACCACAACCACGTGACAACTCCAGGTCCAGGTACTACTTCTTTCTTTAATCTACAACAACTACAAATTCTCCTACTTATGACTTTGATACTCCATTCAAAGGTTTCAGATCTTCTTTAATGTTCTTTAAGCAGCAATTGAAGAGATCATCAAGTTCTTGACATAAATCTTGATCTTGACAACTCTATGTGTGTGTATAAAGATAAACACCTCTAGATCTCACAGAAGATCCAACACACAACTCTCCAAAGGACATCTAAAACGTAGCTAGGGTTTTTCTTTTTATGCTTGGAGTGAAATACAAAATCTTACACGTCATATGGGGTTGGGCTGTATTGAAATTTCTTCAGAAAATTAAATCTGCATGAGTTTCGATTGATTGAGTCTAATTTTCGACCGATTGAGCCTTGCAGATTTTGTCCAATAAATCCTACAATTACTTGATTCTAATTTAACATTAAATCACACTTTGAGCAAGCCTAAACCTAAACTTTATGTTTTGATCATGGTTTGCCAACACAATACACATTGAAGGTCTAATACATTAGTTCCTAAAGTCTTAGAACCTAACAAAGAATGTTACCACACTCTTCAGAATTATCCTTGCAAAACAGTAAATTGTCATCTGTTAAAAATAAATGAATTAGTTTAAGGTCTCGTCTACAAATAGAAAAGCCCTTAAGCTCCCCATCAGTTGCTACCTTTGTAATAAGCTCATGTAGTCCTCGTCATGAAACAATTTTAACACAAACCATAATAAGATCAATCCATCTATTACAAAAACCCATCCTTGTCATGATATCTTCCAAATAAACCCATTCAACCCAGTCATAAGCCTTACATGGTATCATCTATAAAACATAAAAATGCTCTAATTCTGACTTTCCAGAAAGCATAATTGTTCCCATAAAAAAATGGTAGAACATTGAGCGATTGAGACTAGTCCATCTCAAATAGGGTCAAGGATCACACTCAGGTATTTAAACTATAGCGAGTGTACCCACTCTGATACCAATCGATAGTTCAAAATGTGTATAAAAATCCTTAAACGTTTAGACCCTAAAATATAAAATTACCAATTCAAGCTTTATATCAAACAGTTAATGTGCAGAACATGATAACAAGTTTATAATAGAATTAATAGACAATCTAAGCCAAATATAAACACATCCACAACAGTAAATATAAGGCAAAGATAAAGAGAAGAAATATGCAAACACACGGACAACACACAATGTGTTATCGAAAAGGAAACCGAAGTCCTCATGCGTAAAACCTCTCCGCCACCCTCCAAGCGGTAAATAATCCACTAAAGAATGTAGTTGGGATACATGAATAGTAGAAGACCCTCCAAGCCTAATCTATCCAAGTACCTAAGCCGTCTAAGCTTCTTGCTCCAACGAGGTTACGCCGAACCTATTTCTTCTTTAGCTTCCCGATTCCACTACTATACCATAGCATCAACCAATGTATATTGGTTCCTTACAAATTGCTTCCCTTAGCACCAAATGAACCTTCTCACAAATGTGGGTGTGGTGAGATAAGGATTTGGTCAATGACCTCTCAAGGATATGACAATGGAGAGGAAGAGAGTAGAGGAATTTGTAGAGACTCTAAGGTAAAGATTAGGGATTAGGCAATCTTGTTTTTCTCTAAGGTTTGTCTCACAAAATTTTCTCTGGAAGCTCTCTCAATTTAGTGGGTATAAAGGTCTATATATAGTGGTGTGTGTTTGGAATACGAAGAGTCAGTTTTTTCCAAACAGGCTAATTGGCGGCTTGACCTCGCGGCTTGTCCAAGTCGCGAGTTCAAGTCGCGATGTAACGGCCTGGCCAGCCTGGGACTTTTGTCCTTTAGTGCGACAGTTGGCACGACCCTTCAGATTCCCTGTGTGCTTCTCATGTGCCTGCATTTGGTGGCTTGCTAGTCGTGAGTTAGCCGCGAGTCCTAACCGCGAAACTCTACTTTCTTGCACATACTTGAGTTTTTCTTCACATCTTCTCACACACTACCCTTACAATAATCCCACCTAAATACAGGGTTACTAAGTGCTTAAATTACAAGCGAATTGGCATAGAATAAAACCAACAAGATGGTTGATAAATTTCAACCTTACAAAATCTATCACAAGTCATTAAATAAGCGATTAGCAATGTTAACTTAAAAGGATTATGGCCAAAAAAGGTCTCAATCAAATAAAATTGACTTGAGGGTGTTTTGGGAAAAACTCCCTCTTAATTCACTATTTTCTAGTGAATCTTAGGTTTTTCCAATGGGATTTCTGTGTGTTTTAAAAATGTACCATGTAAGGTGTTATATAATGGAAAAAATGGAGTTCAGAACAGCTCCCAGACATTGTGGAATTCATTCCAAATCTCAACCATTATTGTAGAAAAATTGCATTTTTCATACTTCTAAAACCCTAGTTGTGTACATAGGAGTATGCCTGCGTAAGCATGCTTTGGCCCGCATATGTAGGCCGTTGCCCACACACATGGGCCAAAGGCCACTTTGGTCTTTATTTTCAAAAAAAGGTTTTTTTGCTCATTTAAAAGTTTATATTTTCCATTTTAACACTCCTCAAGTCAATTTGATATCTGATTGGGCTCTAAACTGGCATTGGGCCTTAGAGTTTGAGCATCATTGGGGAATGGGGGCCCGAGTCATAAGGAGTACAAAATGCGATGTTTATAGTGAGAAAGATTTAACCTGGTGGAATCATAACTATTTTGGGAATGTGAGAAGAGATTTGGAAGCAAAAAAGAGGTAGTTGCTATCAATTAAGGAAGAAGCCATTGTGAGTGGAAGTAATTCCTTAGTTCAAAATTTAAAGGCAGAGATAAACATATTGCTTGATAGGGAATCCTAGATGTGGAATCACTGATCAAGAGTTTTATGGTTGAGCAAGGGAGATTTCAAAGGAATTCAATCATGGGAATCCAAGATACTAATGGAAGATGGTTGGACCAAACTGTGGATATTGGGCAAAGCTTCATTTGATACTATAGTGAGCTTTTTTTCTCTTCGAACCCCCATCAGGTTCAAGAAGCTCTAGAAAATATTGCTCAAGTCGTAACTAAGCCCTTGAATTCTAATTTGTTTGGTACTTTTCATGAATGGGAAGTATTGGATGCACTAAAGCAAATGGCTCCTTTAAAGGCACCAAGTCTTGATGGTATGCCTCCGTTGTTTTACTAGCATTTTTAACATATGGTGGATCAAGATGTGACCAATTCCATCCTTTCTTGGCTTAACACAAGTAATCTACCTTCACCTATAAACCACACCTTTATTACTTTAATCCCTAAGGTTGATAGCCTAGAGTCAGTCATTGAGTTTTACCCTATCAGTTTATGCAACGTTCTATATAAGATTTTTTCCAAAGTCTTAGCAAATAGGTTGAAAATATTTTTGCCATCTATTATCACTAAAAATCAGTCAACCTTTGCAAAAAATATGCTTATCACTGATAATATCCTAGTTGCTTTTAAGACTTTGCATTGTATGAAAAATCTTAATTCCGGGGGGGGGGGGGGTAGGTTTTATGGCACTGAAATTAGACATGAGTAAGGCTTATGACTGGGTTGAATGGGTTTATTTGGAAGATATCATGACAAGGATGGGTTTTTGTAATAGATGGATTGATCTTATTATGGTTTGTGTTAAAATTGTTTCATGACGAGGACTACATGAGCTTATTACAAAGGCAGCAACTGATGGGGAGCTTAAGGGCTTTTCTATTTGTAGACGAGACCTTAAACTAATTCATTTATTTTTAACAGATGACAATTTACTGTTTTGCAAGGATAATTCTGAAGAGTGTGGTAACATTCTTTGTTAGGTTCTAAGACTTTAGGAACTAATGTATTAGACCTTCAATGTGTATTGTGTTGGCAAACCATGATCAAAACATAAAGTTTAGGTTTAGGCTTGCTCAAAGTGTGATTTAATGTTAAATTAGAATCAAGTAATTGCAGGATTTATTGGACAAAATCTGCAAGGCTCAATCGGTCGAAAATAAGACTCAATCAATCAAAACTCATGCAGATTTAATTTTCTGCAGAAATTTCAATACAGCCCAACCCCATATGACGTGTAAGATTTTGTATTTCACTCCAAGCATAAAAAGAAAAACCCTAGCTACGTTTTAGATGTCCTTTGGAGAGTTGTGTGTTGGATCTTCTGTGAGATCTAGAGGTGTTTATCTTTATACACACACATAGAGTTGTCAAGATCAAGATTTATGTCAAGAACTTGATGATCTCTTCAATTGCTGCTTAAAGAACATTAAAGAAGATCTGAAACCTTTGAATGGAGTATCAAAGTCATAAGTAGGAGAACTTGTAGTTGTTGTAGATTAAAGAAAGAAGTAGTACCTGGACCTGGAGTTGTCACGTGGTTGTGGTAATATGTTTTCTACTCGAGGTAGCAATAGGATGTTAGTAATCTAAGTTCTATTGTAATGACTTCAATTCTTTCATAGTAGATATGTTTTTACTGTGAGGATAGCAAGGTTAAATCATCCCCAGGTTTTTTACCGATTAGGTTTTCTTGGGTCATCATATCATGGTATACTTTACATTTCCGCATTATTTGCATGATATGATATTATTGTGTTAACCTAGAATTGAATAATTTATCTAAGTAATCACTTGGCTAAATAACTAGGTTAAATAACTTGTGTTAA